>NW_007737085.1:37461-41257 GCF_000696425.1 Galeopterus variegatus
TTTCTCTTTCTGTGCCTGACTTATTTCACTTAATATAATTTTTTCTAAGTTCATCCATGTTACTCCTAATGGTAGTATTTCATTCTTTTTTATAGCAGAGTAGAATTCCATTGTGTAAATATACTACATTTTCTGTATCCATTCATCTGATGATGGGCGTTTGGGCTGGTTCCAACTCTCGGCTATTGTCTATAGAGCTGCAATAAACATGGGAGTACAGGTATCCCTTTGACATGATGATTTTCATTCCTCTGGGTATATTCCCAGCAGTGGAATAGCTGGGTCATATGGTAGATCTACCTATAGTTGTTTGAGGAAACTCCAAACCATTTTCCATAAATGGTGCTGGGAAAACTGGATATTCACTGTTTTAATTTTAATAGGCAGGATTTAAATAATTTATTTTAAAATTTCATTTCTTTGTTCTGACCTCTATAAAACATATCAATAAAATATGATCCCTAAAACTGATATTGAGAATGTTACCCAAACTAAAGTATGAGTATATAATTTTTAAAGTGGTGTCATCATAAACTTAATGCTAAATTAAAAATTTAAATTTATGTACTGTTTTAACTTTAACATTTGTATATATAATCACAATTTGTTCTCTTAACAGTCCCATAGTGTTAATAATCATAATTCTGTTTAGTACAATGTTGTAGTAATCTATTGATATAAAATCCTGTCATGTTTTATTTATACTCACAATCTCCATTCTGCAAATGAACAAATTGGTTGTCAAAATATTGTAAGTGACTTGCCCAAGGATTTACAACTGACATCAACTGTAAAGTTCATTTCAATATGTTCAGCTTTCTCTGCAGTTCCAAAGTTTATATCAAACAATATTAAAATCAAATTTTCTGTCTCAGTTTTTAACTGTAGCCTTAAAGATCAGCAAGAATAAGATAGGTGTCATTTGATTTGTATTTCAAATATATGTGCCAGATTACCTATGGAAAGTTTTTGACAAGTGCTGTATTACACCATGTGACTGTCAAAAAGCATGCATGCCATCTCACTGATGTTTTTGTTCCATCCCTTGAATTGAACCAAATCTAATAAAGCTTGAGACTTCACATTTTATGAAGACATGGGTTAGGAAAAACTTGCTTACTATTTTATCCTAGGCATCTAGGCACCTGGCAAATAGCATGATCTTCATAATTTATAGAGTAAATGAATACACCTATAGTTAAAGTATGCAGAACTTAAAGTCCACACGACAGATTTTGTTTCATATAAATTAATTCTACATTTTATCCCTTTACTAAGCATATTTAACATAAATTGCTTGCAAACAGTTCAGTCGCTTCACAAATTTCAGCCTGTGCTCATATGTCTATATGCACATTTCAGGCGTAGGAACTTTCACTTTTTTATTTTTTTGACAGTTTTTTTTTATTGAAACGTAATTGATGATACATAATGTGGGGTACAGATTCAAATATCAAGACCTGTATATAATATGTGGTGATCAAGTCAGGATAATTCGTATACTCATGTTTAAAAAATGAACTCAGTATTTGAGACCCTGAATCAATTTGTCACTAACCCCTCCCCCTTTCCCACCTCTAATAATCACAGTTCTCTTTTGTTTTTAACGTTCAATGCATTATTATGATTGCTGTTTCTTCCTTTATTCATTCTTCATTTCTGAATATATTTATTTATTATCGTTATTATTATTATTGATTTTCATTATCCAGTCATCTGTCTCTCTCTTTTTTTTTTGGCAGCTGGCCAGTATGGGGATCTGAACCTGTGACCTTGATGTTATAAGGCTGTGCTCTAACCAACTGACCTAAGTGGCCAGCCCCTCCAGTCAACTGTTGATGGACATTTAGATTGCTTCCATATCTTGGCTATTGTAAATAGAGCTGTCATGAACATGGGAGTGCAGGTATCCCTTCAACTTGATGATTTCCATTCCTTTGGGTATATATCCAGAAGCAAGATTGCTGGATCATACGGTAGATCTAGCTGTAGTTGTTTGAGAAACCTCCATTCTGTTTTCCGTAAGGACTGTACTAATTTACAGTCCCACCCACAGTGTAGGAGGGATTCCCTTTCTCCTCTTCCTTGCCAACATTTGTCATTCCAGGTCTTTTTGATATTAGCCAGTCTAATTGGCACAGGATGTAATCTCAATGTGGTTTTCATTTGCATTTCCCTGATGTTTAGTGATGTTGAGCATTTTTTCATGTGTCTGTTAGCCATTAGTCTATCTTTTTTTGAGAAATGCCCATTCAACTCCTTTTCTCATTTTTTAATATTTTTTCTTCCTGTTGAGTTTTTTGTCTATTCTTAATACTAATCCCTTGTCAGATGCATCGCTTGCAAATATTTTCCCTCATTCTGTAGATTGTCTTTTCACTCTGTTAATTGTTTCTTTTGCTGTGCCGAAGCTTTTTAATTTGATATAGTCCCATTCGTTTATTTTTTCTTTTGCTGCCTGTGGGTTTTGTGGCTTATTCATAAACTCTTTGCCAAGTCCTACAACCTAATGTTTCCTCTATGTTATGCTTTAGGATTTTTAAAGTTTCAGGTGTTAGAGTTAGTTGATTTTGGTTTATGGCAAGAAGTATGGGTCTAGTTTCATTCTTCTATATACAGATGTCCAGTTTTCCCAGCACCACTTATTGAAAAGGCAGTCTTTTCCCTCATGTATGTTCTTGTTGCCTCTGTCAAAGATCAGTTGGCTGTAAGAATCTGGGTTGATTTCTGGGCTCTCTATTCTGTTCCACTGGTCCATGTGTCTGTTTTTATGGCAGTACAATGTTGCTTTGGTTACTACAGATTTGTAGTCGAATTTGCAGTCAGGTAGTTTTATGACTCAGGCTTTATTTCTTTTTGCTGGGGATTGCTTTGGCTACTCAGGGTCTTTTGTTGTTCCGTATGAATGTTAAGATTGTTTTCTCCATATCTGCGAAGAACACTATTCATAATTCAATTGGGTTTACATTGAACCTATAGATTGCTTTGGGTAGTATAGACATTTTCACAATTTAATTTTTCCAATCCATGAGCATGGAATGTCTTTCCATTTTTTTTATGTCCTCTTTAACTTCTTCCAGCAGTGATTCATAATTCTTGTTGTAGATATCTTGTGTCTCCTTGGTTAAATTTATTCTTAGGCATAATATTTTATGGATTGCCAAAGGGCTTACTTTCTTGATTAATTTTCCTGCTAGTTTGTTATTGGAGTATAAAAATGCTGCTGATTTTTGCTTGTTGATTATGTATCCTGCAACTTTATTGAAATCATTTATCAGCTCTAAGAGTTTTTTGGTAGAGCTTTTAGGTTTATCTATATATAGCATCAAGCCATCTGCAAAGATGGTCAGTTTGACTTTGTCTTTTCCAATCTGGATGCCCTCTATTTCTTTCTTTTGCCTGATTGCTCTGGCTAGCACTTCCAATTCTATGTTAAGCAAGAGTGGTGAGAAAGCACATCCTTGTCTCATTTCTATTCTTAAGGGAAAAGCTTTCAATTTTTCCCCATTTGGGATGATTTGGTGGTGGTCTTGTCATAAATGACTTTTATTGTGTTGAGATACTTTCTTTCTATACCTAATTTGCTAAGAGTCTTTATCATGAAGTGATGCTGAATTTTGTCAAATGATTTTTCTGCCTCTATTGAGGTAATCATACGGTTTGTGTCCTGGATATTGTTGCTGTGGTGTATCACATTTATTAACTTGGGTATGTTGAACCATCCTTGCATCCATGGGATAAATCCGACTTGATCATACTGAATAATTTTTTTGATGTGTTGCTGTATTCTGACTGC
>NW_007737085.1:41440-56168 GCF_000696425.1 Galeopterus variegatus
TTATCATGAAGTGATGCTGAATTTTGTCAAATGATTTTTCTGCCTCTATTGAGGTAATCATACGGTTTGTGTCCTGGATATTGTTGCTGTGGTGTATCACATTTATTAACTTGGGTATGTTGAACCATCCTTGCATCCATGGGATAAATCCGACTTGATCATACTGAATAATTTTTTTGATGTGTTGCTGTATTCTGACTGCTAGTATTTTGTTGAGAATTTTTGTATCTATGTTCATCAAAGATATTGGCCTGCAGTTTTCTTTTTTTGTTGTATCTTTGTCTGGTTTTAGTATCAGGGTGATGCTTGCCTCATCAAAAGAGTTTGGGACAATGGCCTCTGTTTCAATATTTTGGAATAGTTTGAAGAGAATTCGTATTATTTCCTCTTTAAAGGCTTGGTAGAATTCAGTAGTAAAGCCCATCTGGTCCTGGGCTCTTCTTTGTTGGAAGACTGCTGTTTACTGCTTCCATCTCGCTGCTTGTTATTGGTCTACTTAGATTTTCTATTTCTTTTTGGTTCAGTCTTGGTATTTTGTATGTGTCCAGAAATTTATCCATTTCATACAGGTTTTTAAATTTGTTGGCCAATAGTTGTTTATAATAGCCTCTAATGATTTTTTGTATTTCTATGTTAGCGGTTGTAATGTCTCCTTCATTTCTTATTTTTGTTATTTAGGTCTTCTCTCTTCTTTTTTTAGTTAGCATAGCTAAAGGTTTGTCTATTTTGTATATCCTCTCAAAAAACAAACTTTTTGTTTCATTGATCTTTTGTATTGTTTTGAGGTCCTATTTCATTTCATGATCTTAATTATTTCTTTCCATCTACTAATTTTAGGATTTAATTGTTTTTGTTTTTCTAGTTCTTTGATGTTTAGTATTAGGTTGTTTATTTAAAATCTTTCTGTTCATTTGATGTAAGTGTTTATTGCAATAAGCGTCCCTCTTACTACTGCTTTTGCAGGGTCCCACAGGTTTTGATGTGATGTGTCTGTATTTTCATTAGTTTCAAGACAGTTTTTGATTTCCTGTTCAATTTCTTTTTGGAAGCATGGGTCATTCAGGAGCATATTGTTTAATTTCTATGTGTTGGTATACTTTCTGGAGTTTCACTTGTTATTGATTTCTGTTTTTAATTTATCATATTCTAAATTGATTTCATTTTTTAAAAAAATTTGTTGAGACTTGATATGTGACCTAACATGAGTACTATCCTGGAAAATGTTCCATGTGCTGATGGGAGGAATGTATATTCCATAGTTATTGGATGAAATGTTCTGTAGATACCTACCCTAAGTCCAATTGATCCAAAGTATAGTTTAAATCCTCTGTTTCTCTGTTGCTTTGTTGCCTAGGTGATCTGCCCAATGCTGAGAGAGGGATATTCAGATCCCCAACTATTATGGTATTGGGATCTATCTCCTTCTTTATGTCTAATAGTGTTTGCTTTATATATCTGGGTGTTCCAGGTTTGGGTGCTTATATATTTATGATTGTTATGTCTTATGCTAAATAGATCCCTTCATCATTGTATATTGGAATTCATTGTCTCTGTTTATGGTTTTTGGTTTAAAGCATATTTTATCTGATACAAGAATAGCTACTCCTGCTTGTTTTTCATTTCCATTTGCATGGAATATCTTTTTCTAAATATTCACTATATATGTGTGTGTGTTTTAGGTTTTCTACTATAGTTTTATCTATCCAATGACCCTGCCTAGGACATCCCTCAAATTGAAAGGTATAAAAATAAAGCATTCATGTTGTGCCATTCCTTTCATCCAAGTATCTACTCCCCTCCAATATCTGCATACTTTTGTATTTTTTCTTTTTTTTTGCTCTCCAATGTTCTCATGTCATTATTATTTTATGAATTGTCCATAGTTGGTGGGAAGTTGAACCAATAGAAACTTCTAGCAATGTGTAAACCAGAAATCTAGACACTTTTAAAATATCATTTATCATTGTAAACCTTTCTTCACCATGATATATAAAATAGTATACCATGACTTACTTATTTAATTATCAGAAATTATTTTAAAGTCAACACTAGAAAAGTATAATTATGATTTCTGTCTTAGAAAAGAATATATTGATCCATGAAGTACAGAACCCATAAATATTCAATCACATGTGGAAATATAACATTACTGAGATGGCAATACACTTTTTTCCTAGTGCTACTGTCCTAGCACACCATGTTTTATAAGTGAGGGTTTTACATGCTAAAATCAAATTCAAGTATGTGTATAACAAAAATACCTACTTTGCTTATGCTATTGTTAATGTTAACATTATCAATATAAAGGTGGTACTTTATCTTGTTACTTAAATAAATGTATGCTACTTTTTTCCTAGAAAAAAATAGTGTATTTTGAAAGTTTTTGAATAGAACAATTTTTATAAATGGATTTGTTTACAAATAAACATTTGAAAAAATTTATATTTTTACTTTATCATTTTGTTTCAGGTGTTCAGTGCAGATGATAAATTGTATGAACACCATGCCCTCGAAAATATGAAAGTCATATTCATCCTTATATCTAATCAGTTAAAAAAATCATGAAATGACATTTCACAAATAACAATTTGGCAAACATTTAAAAAATGAATAATACTGACAATCCATGGAAAAGCAAAGCAATTAACAATGTTTTCCACTACAAGAGGGAGAATAAATTTTTACAACTCCTTTGAGAAACAACTTAGCATTCCTTAAAAATATTGAGCATGTGCACAACTTATAACTAACATTGTATAAATGTGTATATTATTTAGAATTTTATGTACAAATGAATCAAAAAGAAGTGCTATAAGTACATTCACATGTCTTGTTCATTACAGAAGGAAAAAAAAAAAAAAACCCTGGAAACAATGCAAAATTTATTAGGGATATTTGTTACACCTCTTTTTCCTGTGTACCGGATACAAAGAAAAGAATTACGTGACTACTCAAACACTATGTACACATTGAGACCCGGACAGACTGCACTTCAGTAATTTCTGCATTAGGAGAAGCAAGACTGAAAGTGGAAGCCCCTTCCAAAGTTAGCCTCTGCCTTTATTGTAAAGACAAGGAAGTTTTACAAGAGAATTCAGTTGATTTATCCATTACAAAGACACAAAGATATAGGCAGAATTATGGCTAACAAATGGAAAACTAGTAATATCATTGAAATAGACAAGGTGACATTTCATAATGCAATTGCAAAAGGTTAAGTCAATCCACCAACAAAACTTGATCTTAGTAAACATTCTCTCTCCCTACAGCAATTTTCCAGTATCTTTACATATAAATGAATAACTTGTCTTTGAGTCAGTAACCTCGCTGTGCTACAATTTTTTATCTTCCAACAGAGACTTTTAGCCTGGGGAAAATTTCCTGTCTTTTTCAAGGTTAACATTTTTATATGTACTTTCAAGAAGTTAGGCTAAATCTGAAACTACAAAGAACCAGGCCCTGTGAAATATATTTGCTTTATAAATACCAGTATATTCCACAGAAATAAATTGTTGAATAGTCATGTAATAGAATATTATAGAGCTATGAACATGAGGACTATTGATACATATATTAACATGATTGAATTTCAAAATATGATACCAAAAAAGCGAGTTCACAGAAAAAATATATTTACTATTATTCCATTTATAGAAAAAAAATAGTAATACACTTTTCCTCTTTAGGAGATTTCAAGATTATGGTTTCCTCTTTATAGGAAATAAGGTAGTGCATTTAGAAGAGCTACACTGGGGGATATTGAGCTACTGTGATGTTTAATTTTTGACCTTGATAATAGGTATATGGGCTGGTTTTATTATTGTCCTTTAAATTATAGATATTTATTTCCAAATATGATGTTTCATGCATGCTACGATTTGAAATAACAGAATAAAAACAACAAAAACAAAAGATAAAGATTAAATAACACCTTCTATAATTATCTTTCAACTTTATTCTACATTGTTTATTTCCATAACCTGTATAATGACCACATATTTTATAGTTATATATTTATTTGTTTTTTTGCTTTCCTCTTTATCCGTTAAAATGCAAGTTCTGTGGAAATTACAACTTTATTTCCTGGTTTGTTAATTTCTGCAACCTCAGTGCCTAGAATGGTCCTTGATTCCTAGCATATAGAAAGTGCTTAATATATATGGTGAATAAATACATAAATATTGAATATATAAATAAGTGTAATATCTTTAGTAGTGGTGGAAAATGTTGGGTAAGTAAAAGAACTTCTTGGCAACTTTCCCAGACATCCTAGTTATTAGATCATTTTTATATTCCCTTATCACTTTTATGCACATGAAAATTTGACAAAAATGTGTATATCTGACCAATGTATATTTCTATACAATTATAGGAAATTTTATGAAATTTATTTTATGGGATTACCTTTTTAAAATAGCAATATTCATGAGGGCACATTTCAAATTCAGTTTAAAATGTTATTTCATGTAAAACAAAAGGCTCAATCAAAATTGTAAGTCATATAACTTTTTAAAAACTTGTTGACATACATTCTGTGCAAAGTGGCAGACTACGTTCTGGGCTGTATAGACTCATAAAGTTTGTTAAGCACATCCTCTGGATATCTGCTTAATGTATTTCACCACACATATAGTTAGTAACATTTGGTCTGGAGAACCCTGAAGAACACAGATAAAAATAATACTTTTTACAACCCCTCAATGAATCTGCTTTTATTTTTAAAAGGAATACTGTACAGTTACCTTAACATCATATTCATTCCCTACCTTCTTTACTGATGGAAAATAACACCAAAACATCAAATATTACTACAGAATTCTTGAAAAATCTCAGGATATTTTTGGGAAGCATAATGGGAAAATTGTATTCAAGTACATAGTCTGTGTTAATATTAAGACTAGCATATCAGGTATTTTCTTCATTAAGTAAAAACCTACCTTGTGAAAATAATTCTTAGAGGCATAATTCTTCTCAATTCAACATTCCAAATGAAAAGATACTGTTAGAATCTTACATGTGAAAGAAAATTTATCAATTTTCTCTTAGATGATAGAAGCACTCCAAAGAGAATAAGGTCATTGTAATCAACTACACTTGACCCTTGACCAGTGCAGGGGTTAAGGGTGCTAATTCCTGATAAGTCAAAAATCCATATATAACTTAGTCTTCCACAAAACTTAACTATTTAACTACTTAACTACTAACTAAAACATTGCATGCTTTCGCTGTTCATAGACCAGCTGCACTGCAGGCCTCAAGCCCTGCAGGGGAGGTGCGGGATGCCACATCATTTCTTAAGCAGTAGTTAAGTAGCTAAGAATGAATAGCCTACTAATAGCCTACTGTTAGGTAGTTGTTTTAGTCTGTTTCTGTTGCTTATAACAGAAATACCTGAAACCGGGTAACTTATAAAAAAATAAAATTCATTTCTTACAGTTGGAGTCAGGGAAGTCCACAATCCAGGGTGTGCACCTGGTGAGGCTTTCTTCATCACATGGTGAGAATGGGCTGAGCAAAAGAGCTGACCTTCTCACTTGTTCTCCTTTAAAGCCATCAGAACAATGCCCATGACCACCCATTAAACCATCAAGTCATTGCTCCGTGAATGGATCAATCTATTCATGAGGGTATGGTCCTCAGACCCAATGTAATAAGGCCCTACCTTTTCAATACCCATCCTCTTAACACTGTTACAATGGAGATGGTTTCCACCCTTGGGATTCCCATCCTCTTAACACTGTTACAATGGAGATTGTTTCCAATACATGAACTTTTGGGAGACACATTTAACCCACAGCCATAGTTAAGCACCAATAGCCTACTAATAGCCCACTATTAGGTTGGCTATTTAACTGTTTGGTTAAAATTTTCCAATATATTTACTGAAAAAAAAAAATCATGTATAAGCGGACTCATGCAGTCAAACTCATCTTGCTCAAGGATATGCTATACAGATAATTTGCCATTGGCAATGAAATGTACAACTTATAGAATCCCCAAAGAAAACCATTAAAATTGCCTTTATATATTGGATTAAAATTGATTTTTAAGTCATGTTGCAGGCACAGTACTCTGTGTACTTAGCCTTTACTCTGCTATGGCATTGTTGGTTGCATAGACAACCACCATTTTCCCATTTTATTCCTTGCTAGGAGAATCCCAATTTTGAGTGCAGGACATTGTGTCCAGGTAGCAACTAAATCAAGACTAAGTTAATCACAGAAGTTCCTTTCTGCTTTCATGTAATTGGTCTTCATGTAGCCATTAATCTCATTTCTTGCCAATAAAATATAAAGAAAATCCTGCTGGGGGCTTCTGAGAAAAAAAAATATCTGCTTAAAAACAGAGTGGCCCTTTGGCTCCTGCCTCTTATTTCTTGCTTAGGACATTTCCATGTAAGAACATTGTTCTTGGAGCCATAGTGGTCACCTCATGGAGATGACTTCTATAGTTTGAATATAGTTTGTCCCTCCCACTCCTAAACTCATGTTGAAATTTAATTGCTATTGTAATGGTATTAAGGGGTGGGACTTTAAAGAGGAGATTAGGTCACAAGAACTCTGCCCTTATGAATGGATTAATGCTGTTATTGCAGGAGTGTGTTTGTTATTAAAGGACAAGCTTGGTCCTCTTCTCTATCTCTCTCTCTATTTCTTGCCCTTTCTTGACTTCCTGCTTCTTGCTGTGGGATTAGGCACCATGAAGACCCTCACTATATGCCATCCTCTCATTCTTGAACTTTCCAGCCTCAGAACTGTAAGAAACAAATATGTCATCTTTATGAATTACCTAGTTTCAGGTATTATGTTATAGTAGCACAAACATACTAAAAGAGAGGATTGGTACTGAGAAGTGGACGTGTTGCTATGACAAATACCTGAAAATGTGGAAGCAGCTTTGAAACTGGGTGATTAGTAGAGGAAGGAAGAATTTGGAGGAGAAGGCCTGAAAATGCCTAGATTGCCATGAATAGAATGTTAATGGTGATTCTGAGGGCTCAGAAATAGATAATAGCTATAGGGAAAGTCTCAATTTTCTTAGCAATTGTTTAAGTGGTCATGACCAGATGCTGNATGCCTAGATTGCCATGAATAGAATGTTAATGGTGATTCTGAGGGCTCAGAAATAGATAATAAGCTATAGGGAAAGTCTCAATTTTCTTAGCAATTGTTTAAGTGGTCATGACCAGCTGCTGGTAGAAGTACGGACAGTATAGAGTATTTTGGTAAGGTCTCAGACAGACAAGAGAAACAGGGAATCAGGAAGTGGAGGCTGATCTCCTTTCTTATCCACCTAAATTTCTTACACACTATTGCTTAGTTTTAAATTCTTAGAAAATATTATTTAACAACCACTCTAGTAACCAATATAGAAGTACATGATTCCTATGGATTGCAAGACCCTAAATAATAAGATCAGTGACAAATGGAGCAACGTGTTTACTGCAGGGTAGGGAACTGAAGTGTTGAATTGATGCACACTCCTGGGAGATGTTTTTCCCTATTAATGATATTTCAATTTCCTCTGATCTAATAGAAATCTCAATTCAAGTAACTGTGCAGAACATATGTATCTCTGGAGACCTCTTTTAAATTTGAGATTTTGTTAGTCTCAATATGTGAGATATAGAGGCAAGTTTCAAAATTACTGAATCATTATTTTTGGACCTGTCCTACCATGCCACTATTCAACCTGAAAATATATGTATTTATTTCTTTCTGAAAGGAGTTAATATAAAATTTTGTAAGAACATTATGTGTCATATTGCAGAACGTGTAGAGATTTTAACATAACTGGCAATTTAGGTTAGCTTGTCCATAGTAAACACAATTGAACTCTTATTAAGCATATTGAAGGCAGATCCCTCTTGGACCGCCTCCAAGCCCTTCATGGCTCCTCTCACATTCCCAAAGCATATGCCCTGTCTGTAGGGAACTCAGTTTTCAGGCTTGAGTCCCTGTATTTTTGGATGATAATTTACCCTTCATTATAGCCGAGGACCAAGAACAGTACCTACCCAGGGCAGGGGAGAAGAAGGGCAATATGGCAGATAAGAAACAACAGGCACTTGTTTGACTCCCCCAAAAGAAACCTGAATAATGAATAAACTATGATATCTCAGGGGTATTGCCTGAGGAAGTATGCTGGAGAATACCAGAGGAGCAATAAAACTTCTCTGGAACTCAGATCCCAGTATACAACATAGAGATAAGAGTAAAGCATCCTTCCTCTGCCACACTGTTTCCCCCACTAGGATTGGCTTGGATTCAGGGAGAAAACTGTCTTCCAGGGAAAAGAAAAGCTGGGGCCCCCAGTGATCTCCATACCCAGAACAGACACCAGAGTCTTTGCTGCAGAAGTGTCCCCCAGTCCCCACATTCAGAAAACCTGCCAGGAGACCACAAAGCAGTATTGCCCCATAGTAGGAGCTCACATAGAACATCCCCTGCACCTGTGTCCAAAGCTGCTGTGGCAAGCTGCCATCTTGTAACCAGACCCACGGATGCAGTTTGATTGGCCCTGGGAACCAATGGCTACTGCCTCACTCTGTCCTTGAGGTCCCATCATCATTTCACACCCCCATCCACTGGAGTGACTATAGCACTATGTCTCCAACTGTACAGAGTCTGATTGTGACAGAGTGACCAGGACCCAGTATACAAACCCACATTGTGCCCCCACACCTCCCAGGGGAACAGCTGGATCAGCATAGCAAGGAAGTCACTGAGTAACCAGCCAACTTCTCACTCCTGGGGGAACCTACACCCAGCCTTACAGCAGGTGAAGAAACCTCACCACCTCTGGGAGACACCACCACATATCTAGCTGGCCCTCCCTGCGCATGCCATGTTTCAACAGTAGGCTTAGTGACAGGCCTGCCTCACCGATATATCTCCTCATAACAGGCCAGATCGCTGCATAGGCACACACTCAAGCCCAGTACTGTCAGCTGCTTTGGTGGTGATCCTGCCCTTTGGGAACCACTGCTACATAGGAGGCCAGCGCTCTGCACCTACCTATGTGTAACCATGGCCAGGCCTGTTAACTGCCCTGGTGGTGTTCCACCCTTTAGCCATCATCACCACATAGCAGGCAGGCCCTCTGTGCCCATGTTCACCTACACCTGGTCCTATCAGCTATTCCAGTGTCAGTCCCACCCTTCAGAAACCACTGCAGCATAGCAAGCTGGCCCTCCATGCCTGCTGGTGCCCACACCTGGCCTTGTCAGTTGCTTTGGCAGTGGCCCTGTCTTTCAGAATTCACTGCCAAGTAGCAGGCTAGCTTTCTGTGCCTGTGTGTTTCCATGCCCTGCCCTGTCAGCTGCCCAGCAGCAAGCCCATCTCTCAGGAGCTACCACCACACAGCAGGCCAGCCCCTTTGCCTGTGTAACACACAGCAAGACAGTCAGCCAGGCCTAAACTGTCCAGCTCATAAACCAGTCAAGCATTCCCACCCCCAACAAAACTACACCACTACCATAACAAAACACTACAGTTCAGGGAGCTGAGGTAATCACAGACAAACCTGATGATCATTACAGCTGTTGAAACAGCATGAAGACTACCCAGCCAAGTCCAGTCAGAACCTATGCCACATACCATACTGAACTGAAACCCTAAGACCTATCTACAAAAAATGTCTGCCCCAACCAAAGCTACTCCACAAAATTGGAAAAAGTGATGGTTTTACTAGATGTACAGATATCATTGTAGGGACTCAAGAAACATAAAAAATAAATAAATAAAATAAATGACACTCCCTAAGGACCTCAATAAGTCTCCAGCAAGATAACCCAAAAGAAAATTGATGAAATCCCTGAAAAGAATTTGCATATAATGAGCTCAAGAAAATTCAGCAAGATACAAGTGAGTACTAACAAGCAATTCAACAATATCAGGAAAACAATTATGATCTAATTGAGAAATTCAACAAAGAGATAGATACCATTTTAATAAAACATAAATCTTGGAGTTGAAGAATTTTATGAATGCAATATAAAATACAGCCTTAACAACAGACTAGACCAAGCAGAAGCAGCAATTTCTGAACTTGAAGACAGGTATTTTGAAATAACTTAGTTTTATATTTTAAAAAAAGAATAAAAAAATGAAAGAGACTTATGAGACATTATTAAAAGAACAAATATTTGCATTATGAGGGTCTCAGAAGAAGTGAGAAAAGTCATGGAACATCTACTTATTGAAATAACAGTTGAAAACTTTTCAAGTCTTGAAAGAAAAATGGACATCCAGATTCAGGAAACTCAAAGGTCCCCAAATAGATATAACCCAAAGAGATCTTTTATAAAACACATTATAGTCACACTGTCAAAACTCAAAGACAAAGAGAGAATTCTAAAGACAGCAAAATAAAAGTGTCAAATCACATATTAAAAAGTCCCCGTCAGACTAACAGCAGACTTCTCAGCAGAAACTTTACAACCCAGCAGAGAATGTGATAATGTTTAAAATGCTGAAAAGATATAAATTTCTTTCAGCCAAAAATACTATACTCAGAAAGCTATCCTTCATAAATGAAGGAGAAATAAAATCTTTTCCAAATGAGCAAAAAATAAGGGAATTTATTACCACTAGACTGGTCTTACTGAAAATGTTTAAGGGAGTCCTACATCTGAAAGTGAAAGAACAAAAACTACCATCATGAAAACACATGAAAGTATAAAAGTCACAGAGAGTGCATATAGACAAATTAAAAAGAGAAAGTAATCACAGTTTATTACTACAGAAAACCACCAAACCGTAAAGATAAACAATAAGAGAGGAAGAAATAAAGTACATACAAAACAACTAGAACCCAATCAACAAAACGATAGGATAAGACCTCACCTACTGATAATAACCTTGAATGTAAGCAAATTAAATGCCCCAATTAAAAGACATAGACTGTCAGAAGGGATAAAAAACAACAAACAACTATATGCTGCCTACAAGATACTTACTTCACCTATAAAGACACACACAGGTTAAAAATGAAAACTTGGAAAAAGATATTCCACACAAATTGAAACCAAAAACAAGCAGGAGTAGCTATATTTATATCAGATAAAATAAACTTTAAATCAAAAAGCTGTAAAAGGAGACAAAGAAGGTCATCATGTAATGCTGAAGGGATTAGTTTGCCAAGAGAACATAACAACTGTAAATATATATGCATACCTAATACTAGAGAACCCAGATAAATAAAGGGAATATTATCAGATCTAAAGGAAGATATAGGCACCAACACAATAATAGTTAGGGATTTCAACTGCCCATTCTTAGCATTGTACAGATCATCTAGACAGAAAATCAAAAGAAATATTAGTGTTAACTGCACTACAGGCCAAATGTACCTAACAGACATTTGCAAAACATTTTATCCAAATGCAGCCAAATACACATTCTTTTCATCAGCACATGGAACATTCTCTAGAAGTGACCATAATGTTTGGTTACAAAACAAGTCATAAAGAGTTTTAAAAAACTGAAATTATATTAAATATCTTTTATGTCATAATGGAATAAAACTAGAAATCAATAGTAAAAAGGAACTTTGGAGACTGTACAAGTAGATGGTATTAAAGAGCATGCTCTTGAACAAACAATGGGTCAGTGAAGATATTAAAAAAGAAATTAAAAATGTCTTGAAACAAATGACAATAAAAACACATCATACCATACCTATGTGATATAGCCAAAGTAGTATTAAGAGGGAAGTTGACAGCAATAAATGCCTACACCAAAAAAACTAAAAATACTTCAAGTAACCTAGCTATATAACCCAAAGAACTAGAAAAGCAAGAACAAGCCAAAACCAAAATATGTGAAAATAATAATACTAATACAAATCAGAGAATGAAATTGTGACTAAAAGAATACAGAAGATTAATGAATTTAAGAAGCTGGTTTTTGAAAAGATAAAATTCACAAATAATTAGCTAGATTAACCAAGAAAAAAGAGGAAATACTCAAAAACAGAAATGATAAAGGAGACATTGCCACTGATACCACAGAAATACAAAGGATCATTAGAGACTATTATGTACAACTATATGCCATCAAAATGGAAAACCTAGAGAAAATGGATAAATTTCTGAACATATATGCCTACCAAGATTGAATAAAAAAGAAATAGAAAACCTGGATGAACAAAGAACAAGTATAGAGATTGAATCAGAAATTAAGTCTCCTGACAAAGGAAAGTCCCAGATCAGATGGCTTTCCTAATGAATTCTACCAGATTTTTGAAGAAGATCTAATATCAATTCTTCTAAAACTATTTCAAAAAATTGAAGTGGAGAGAATTGTTCCAAACTGATCCTACAAGAGTATCATTAACATGATACCAAAACCAGACAAGTACATAGCAACAACAAAAGACTACAGACAAATATACTTCAGGAACATAGACACAAAAGTACTCAATAAAATACTAAAAATGAATCCAACAACACATCAAAAAGATTATACACCATGATCAAGTGGGATTTATCCCAGAGATGCAAAGATGGTTTAACATATGCAAACCAGAAAATATGATACATTGTGTCAACAGAAAGAAGGACAAAAACATACGATCATCTGAATACTTGCAGAAAAAACATTTGATAAAATTCAACATCTTTTCAAAATATAAACTCTTGATAAATTAGGTATAGAAGAATGTACTTCAACACAATAAGGGCCATATATGATAAACGCATAGCTAACATCATACTGAACAGGAGGTTTTCCTCTAAGAATTGAAACAAGACAAGGGTGTGCAACATCACCACTTTTATTCAACATAGTTCTGGAAGCTCTATCCAGAACAATTAGTGAAAAGAAAAAAAAAATAATTCAAATTAAAAAGAAGGAAGTCAAAATTTTCCTCTTTGCAAATTATATGATTTTATATAGAGAAACCTAAATATTCCACCAAACAATTCATAGAACTGATAAATGAATTCAGTAAATTTGCAGAATACAAAATAGCACAAAAAGATCCATAGCATTTCTAACCACCAACAAACTACCAGAAAAGAAAATCAATAAGGCAATTCTATTTACAATAGTAACCAAAAAAAAAAAAAAATTAATCAAGGCAATGAAAGATCTCTACAATGAAAACTGCAAAACATTGATGAAAGAAAATAAATAAAACAACAAAAACAACAACAAAAATGGAAAGACATTCTTTGTTCATGGATTGGAAGAATCAGTATTGCTAAAATGAGCACACTACCAAAAGTGATCTACAGATTCAATGCAATTCCCATCAAGCTACCAATGACATACTTCACAGAAATGGAAAAAAACAAATCTAAAATTTGTATGGAAACACAAAAGATGCTGAATAGTCAAAGAAATTCTGAGCAAAAAGAGCAAAGCTGAAGGCATCACACTGCCTCACTTCAAAATATACTACAAATATGATGTTGATGGGGGTAGGGAGTAGAGAGAGGGGGAAAGGAGGAATTGGTAAAGGGACACAAAATCAACTTCACTGTGTATTGATAAATTATAATAAATTAATAAATACAAAAATTAATATATATATATATATATATATATATATACACACACACACTATAGAACTATAGTTAATGAAACAGCATTGTACTGGTAAAAGAACAGACACATAGACCAACTGAATGAAATGGAAAACCCAGAAGTAAATCCACCTACCTACAGACAACTGATTTTCAACAATGGTTCTAAGAACATACACTTGGGAAAGGACACTCTGTTTAATAAATGGTGCTGAGAAAGCTGGATATCCATATGTAGAATGATGACCCCTGTCTCTCACAATATACAGAAAATCAACTTAAAATGGATTAAAGACTTAAACATAAGACTTGGAAATATTAAACTACTAGAAACAAGAAGAAATGCTTTAGTACATCAGTCTGTGCAGAGATTTTGTAAATAAGACCTCAAAAACATAGGAATCAAAACCTAAAATAGACAAGTGAGATGATATCAAATGGAATTGTTTTCCTTACTATGCTGAAAAGCTTCAAAAAAGAGTAGAAACCACCTTAAGAATGGGAGAAAATATTTGCAATCTATGTATCCAACAAGGGATTAATATCTGGATTATACAAGGAACTCACATGACTCTATAGTAAAAAAGCCAATAATCCAAACAAAAACTGGGCAACTGAGCTGAATACACAAGTCTAAAAGGAAAGACATACAAATGGCCAACAGAGATATGAAAAAAATGCTCAACATCACTAACAACCATAGAAATGTAAATCAAACCCACAAATGAGTTATCGTCTCACCCCAGTTAGAACAGCTATTATCAAAAAGTCAAAATATTACAACTACTGGCAAGAATGCAGAAAAAAGGGAACTCTTATGCAATGTTGGTGGGAATGTAAATTAGTACAGCCATTATTGAAAACAGTTTCTGAAGGTTTCTGAAAAAACTAAATATAGAACTATTATATGATGTAGCAGTCCACTACTGGGTATATATACAAAGTAAAGGAAATCAATATATTGCAAGTATACCTGCAGTCCCATGTTTATTGCGACACTGTTCACAATAACCACGATACGGACTCAACCTAAACATCTACTAACAGATGAGTGGATAAAGAAAATATGGTATGTGTGTGTATATATATACACACACACACACACACACACACACACACACACAATGTAGTACTACTCAGCCATAAAACAGAATGAAATCCTGTCATTCGTGGCAGCATGTATGAGCCTGGAGGCCA
>NW_007737085.1:56393-57059 GCF_000696425.1 Galeopterus variegatus
TCAGCCATAAAACAGAATGAAATCCTGTCATTCGTGGCAGCATGTATGAGCCTGGAGGCCATCATGTTAGCTGAAATAAGTAGGGCACAGAAAGAGAAATACTGCATGTTCTTATTCATATTTCGCAGTTAAAAACGTTGACTTCAGAGAAGTGGAGAGTAGAATAGTAGTACTAGAGGCTGGGAAGTGTAGAGAGGAGATGGAAATGGAGAGACGTTGGTCAACAGAAACAGAATTACAGCTAGACAGGGAGAATAAGGTCCAGTATTCTATAGCACTGTAGGGTGACGACAGTTAACAACATATATAATTTCAAATAGTTAAAAAAGGTATTTTGAATGTTACCAACACAAAAAAATGACAAATATTTGAGGTGATGTATATGCTAATAACCTGAATCCATCATTATGCATAGTACACATGTACACAAATATCACATTGTACCCCATAAATATGTACAATTTTTATAAGTTAATTTCAAAGTGAAGAAAAGTAATTTTGAGAATTTTTAAGGTATTTATACTTTTGAACACTGTACTTTATTTTTAATACAATTCTTTAATGTCTGCATTAAATATATATTATTTTTATTTTTGGCATACATTTACTTTTGTATTTTGGAAACAAAAATATTATTTGCTTCCAAATAGAGCAATGGATCACATC
>NW_007737085.1:57472-58557 GCF_000696425.1 Galeopterus variegatus
TCAGCCAGTGAGCGGGAACCGGTCTGTATGTGGGATCCAAACCCTCGGCGGGAGCACCACCTCACTCCCAAGCGGCGCACTGTAGCAGTGCGCCACCGGGCCGGCCCAGGCTGAAAGTTTTTATCCAGAGACTACACACACACACACACACACACACACACACACACACACACAGGTGTTTTGCTCAACGCTAGGAGATGACCTTCCTATTGTGGTCATTATAGATTTGTATAGTTAGGATAATCTTTATCCTGAACATGACAGTAATATATTTTGAAGAAAGAGTGCTTTATTCAAATATGCACAAAAATACATCTGGACTAGTTCCAGGGTTGCTTATATTCTGTGATTTGGTAAAAAATAATGCCATTGCTTCCCTTTTGTTTTACTTTTACACAAAGGAACTAATAATAATGATGCTAATAATAATATTAATTTACATTTAAACTGACATATAATAATTTGTAATTTTATCTATTAATACTTACCTTCATTTATTCATTCAATAAAAATTTACCATTACAGGCCCTGGACTAGGTGTTGAGAATACAATGCTGAACAAAATAGAAAAGACCTTGCCCTCGTGGGACTTAGAATTTGTATTATACAGAAAGAAATGAGAAAAAATATTTTTTTAAAAAATTATATACCATACAGTAATCATTATTAAGGAGAAAAATAAGTCAAGGCAAATATGACAACTTATCCTGGATGTGGGAAGGGGGTGTGGAATACTCCTCAGGGAGGGCTTCACCAATAAAGTGACATAAGAGCAGACAACGAAGGAAGTAAGGAAACCAGACATGAGCTTATCTGGAGAAAGAACACTGGATGCACAGGCAACTGCAAATATAAAGCCTCTTGGTCAGAGGTGAGCTTGGCAGGTCCAGGATCTTCAAGTTGGTGAGACAAAGAGCGATAGGAAGTGAAATGAGAAAGAGAGCGAGTGCCAGACCTAGTAGAGCTTGAAAGCTATTGTAAAGACTGTCTCACAAATAAATGTAATGAAGGTAGTAAATCAATACTGTTTGAGACTGACTCTTCATAAACAATGATTTTTTTTAGGGTCAGAGAGCAAAGATAAT
>NW_007737085.1:60152-60962 GCF_000696425.1 Galeopterus variegatus
TTTTCTTGAGATGCTTACTATCTGTCTGAACACCCTCAAACATTTAGTGGAAATTTCTTTCTCCTGTTATCCATTAAAAATTAGCAGTCTCCATGGCTCTGTAAAATATTGCTTCTGTTCTGAATTTACAGGCCTTCAAAATAATTTTACCCACTCTTATAGTTTTAACAATTACTTTATGATGATGTCTTCCTATTTCTCAAACTGACTTACTTCATGGGTTTTAGACATAAAAACCCAGCAGACATCTTTATTTTGGTAAAGAGAAAAATCAAGAGAAGGCTGAGTAAATGAAAGAGGGAGAAAGAATAGCTGAACTTTAACATGGATAGCTTCATTCGTTTAATCTAACATGTATTACCATATTTAATCCTCACAAAACCTTTGATTTAAGTATANCTCATTATTTTATTGTTAACTCTATGGTATACAGCAAACTTAAATAAATCAAAAGCTCTTATATACATAAACATATCCTTTTTCAGCAGTAACTCAAAGACATTTCTGCTACTATCAACAAACATATATGATCGAACCTCAAATAAAGCCCATGTTGTAAATTAAGATGGGGAAGTGCTACCCATTTATGACTCCTGGTCTACCACGTTTTCCTCCACATATGAATAATAAGAGATTCATAAAATGCTATAACTTCTAACATTCTCCTTCAATACTATAGAAGTTCTTAATTTTCAGCTTTATATCAACTTTATGTGCTACAATCTATATCATCTTTCCTATGACTGGGAATGTTCAAGTAGGTGACAAATGAAGGCAAGATGGTGGGATTTCACTGCCTATCTTCCTCAG
>NW_007737086.1:0-2651 GCF_000696425.1 Galeopterus variegatus
CACAGCGCACACTTCTCAGGGTCGCGCTGTCTCCTGGCACAGCCGCTCCAGACCCGTCGCCATCTTGATTGGTTTGTGAAGCAGGCTGCAATTTAAAATTCTTGCCTATTTCAATAAGTTATTTACAAGGTGAGCCTGGGAACTTTTGTAAAAGCGTTTGTCCTCAGGACCAAGCAAATTGTTCTAATGCAGCTTTAACTGGAGCCTTGAATGCTGCTGCAGAAATACGGCATCCATGACCAGTGCATCTGGGACCAGTGCATCCACGATCGTGTGTTGCAGCAACAGCTGAAGCAGTCAGCACCTTCTGATGAAAGTGATAAACTGTTTTCTTGAAGAATATGGCAAATCTCCAAAGAAATAAATTGAAAATGAAATCAGCTTGCTGCCAGTGCTCTTTCTGACCATATGTCTATCAGAACCTGAAAGGAAACTAATTAAGTAGAACATTTTTCATTATAGTTTTGCAAAGTATAGATAGATCCTTTACAGATCATTTATAACTTAAAATGCAAGTATAATTAAATTCCTGCCTTACTATATTTATACCCAAATCATATCTAAAGACTATAGCACTTTAGAAATAAAACCAATTTATTCATTTAAACTCGACCTAATTTTTTTAACCATTCTTTGAATATAGTCTAATTATGCCTCAAAAATGATAAAGAAAGGGAACTACAACTCCAATTAGATTCTTAATCATTTCAGGTCAAGCTCACTAATGTGACGTAGATGGAGAGAAGGTTGCTTAGTTATTGACTGTGAAAATGTCATTGGTTGGTGAATGCAAAGAGCCTTTAACTTTGATTGGTCAGAAGCTCAACATTATCATTCCACTGAGAAGTTGATTCAAATCTGCCACACTGTTACTTTTTTATGTCTGAGCTTCTGCTTTCCATAGGATCCAGACTCACATTTGCATGATTATTGTCTGTTTGTTTGTTTTTTAATGTTGTTTATTTGCTCTCATATTTCATTTCAAAAGTTCTTTTGATCATGTGATTAATTTTCCTGTCAAGCACATTCTTCCCAGAACTCATGACACGCATTCAAAAGACACGCATGTGGAAATCATAAATCATAGACCAGGAAATCAAATTCCATTTTTATTAGTCCATTTCTGTTGCTTACAACAGAATATCTGAAACTGGGTAGTGGATAAAGAAAGAGGTTTATTTCTTACAGTTTTGGAGACTGGGAAGTCCATGGCCCATGGGTCACATCTGGTGAAGAACTTTTTCTGGGAGGGAACTCTCTACAGCGTCCTGTGGTGACACGAGCAATCAGATGGGTGAGAGAATGACAAGAGCTCTCTCATGCACTCCTTATAAAGCCACCAGTACACATCCATGACAAATCATTACTCTAAGAATGGATTAACCCATTTGTGAGGGCACAGTCCTCATGATCTAACCACTATTAAAGGCCTTTCAAATAATAATCGGATTTACCACCCTTTTAACATTGTTATAGTGGAGATCAAATTTCCAACACATGAACTTTTGGGGAACATATTTGACACATAGCACCGTTTTTATATCAACCTTGTAGACTTTTTTATTTTCCATAAGAGAGAAAGTAAAAGTAAAAGATTCCTTTTGTGGGCCGACCCCGGCCCCGGCCCGTGGCGCACTCAGGAGAGTGCCACGCTGAGAGCGCAGCGTCACTCCCGCCGTGGTTCGGATCCTATATAGAGAGGGCCGGTGCACTCACTGGCTGAGCGCAGTGCGGGCAACACCAAGCCAAGGGTTGCAATCCCCTTACCGGTCACGAAAAAAAAAAGATTCCTTTTGGCCTCACTCTTTAGTGTTTGCCTAAGATTTCAACTTTTTAAATGTTTTTAGTTCACTCTGATAATAGAACTTGCTTCCACATAAATCAGTAGACATAGGGAGTATCAATGAGCTTTTTAGGTCTCCAAAGTTTCTTGTTATGTATCTGATACTTACTGTAAGAAGATGGGCTATCTGTTAAGGATGTTTTTCCCCTTTTCCACCATTCCTCAGATAATCATCCACAACCATAGTCCTCTCCTTCTTGAGAAACCTATCAAATTGCCCTCATTGTTCCATGTGGTGTTGGGTACTACCATGTAATCACCCTCCTTGGAAAAAAAAATATTTTACCTGTTGCCTTAGTTAGAGTGGTAGAGAATTTATAACAATTCTTCTTTTAAGCACAATATTTCCCAGTTACTAACATCTTAATAATGCTCTTGATAGTGCTTTATTTTTCAAAAACTTTTTTTGACATTCTTCTTGCATTACTTTTTTTTTTTTTTGTCTAGCAACTTATTTTCACTAATAAGTTAGAGATAAATAATCCTTAAACCTTCTCACCTTGTTCTCAAACATATGGTCCAATCTGTTCTCATAGCACTGGGAATTGAAATATATTTTGGTCAAGATGTCAAATGCAAACACAGTGTGTTCCTGGAATGGTTCTTTATGTTTCCATACCAACAACTGGCACTCATACAAACTATAATCTTTCTTGCTTACCCTATATACACACATACACACACACACTTCTCATCTCCTATCTTTAAAGCCCAGAAAATTATTACAAATTTATATAGCAAACTATCTCTTTTTTTTTTTTTTTTTTTTTTTTTTTTTTTTTTTTTTTTTTTTTTTTTTTTTTTAAAA
>NW_007737086.1:3633-25336 GCF_000696425.1 Galeopterus variegatus
TTTTTTTTTTTTTTTTTTTTTTTTTTGTCTTTTGTCTTTTTTCTGTGTCCGGCAACGGATCGCAACCCTCAGTGTTGCCCCCGTACCAGACCGGGGACCGGCAACGGGGTCGCAAGCCTCGGTGTTGCTCCCGCGCCTCGCTCAGCCAGTGAGCGGGAGCCGGTCTGTATGTGGGATCCGAACCCTCGGACAGGAGCGCCGCCGCGCTTCCCAAGCGGCGCATTATCCAGTGCGCCACCGGGCCGGCCCAAACTATCTCTTTTTTAGCACTAATTCTACTCTGGTTGCATAAACCAGCAAGAGCATTCACAGAAATGGAACCATGAAATTAGCCTATCATCCAATCTCTTTGTGTTGAATCTCTGCTAATTAGGAAAAATGTGAACAATGTCAACCTACCTCTTTTCTTCAATCAAGTACTCAAAGAGTCATGAACCGAGTATCTCCAAATCACACAGTCATATTTCCACATCTTCTTTATCATGGAATCCTTGTGTTTATACTAGCACAATACACATCTACTAAGTTGAAAGTATGAGCTTCTTAGACACATATCCAAATCATAAAGTTGCTGTATCAGCCAGAGTCTTGGCAGGAAAATATGGCACACTCAAACTGAGTAATTTGAAGAAAGTTTAATAGAGGGGGTGACTTATAAACATGTGTACAGGGTTTAGGGAAACTAACAAGGATAGTGTTGAATCTGGGACTAGAAACTGCAGAGAGCTCTTATCCCTAGGTTGGATGGGGAAGAGTAGGAAGCAGTGACTGGAACTTGAAAAGGGCATCTGTATGGAAAGCTTCCTGAGAGAAACTTTGGTTCCTGTAGAGGGAGGCAGCCAACACCCAGGGAGGGACCCTGAGGAATATACAAGTATATCCTAACCTCACTCACCCATCTGTGCCTCTAGAAAAGGGGTCAGGGAGTCCATGATGTAGCAGCATCACGGGGTATAGAGCAGTGTGAAAAGGGCAGAGAGTGGCTCTAGAGGGAGTAAATGAAGTATATTCAGCACAACCACTACACCTGAAAATGGTAACCATGTGAGTCAACATGGCAGGCACAACAGAACACATCTTTCACACTCAGACATATGGAACAGAATAGAGAACCCAGAAATCAACCCACGGACTTTCAGCCAACAGATTTTTGACAAAGGCAACAAGAACATACATTAGGAAAAGGCTGCCTCTTCAATTCATGGTGCTGGGGAAATTGGACATCCATCCATATGGAGAAGAATGAAACTGGACCTGCACCTCTCACCAGATCCAAAATCAACTCAAAATGGATTAAAGACTTAAATATAAGACCTGATACTATAAAACTACCAAAGGAAAACATAGAGGAAAAACTTCAGGAAATAGGACTGGGCTAAAACTTTATGAATAAGATCCCAAAAGCACAAATAGCAAAAGAAAAAATAAATAAATGGGATTATATTAAACTAAAAAGCTTCTGCAGAGCAAAAGAAACAATCAACAGAGTGAAAGAATGGGAGAAAATATTTGCAAACTATACATCTGACAAGTAATTAATATCCAGAATATACAAGGAACTCAAATGACTATACAGTAAAAATAATAATAATAACCTAATTTTAAAAATGGGCAAAGGAACTGAACAGTCCAATTTGAGCTCTAGAATACAGCATTCTAGAAGTGGAATGCTACAAATAGTCTTATTGGGATTCCACTTACATTGCACCCTTACATCAACTTCTGAAACGATTTGTCTTTGTACCTACCATACAGCCTTGTGTAGTCATGTGCATAATAAATGCTCAGTAAACTCTTGTAGAGTCACAGAATATCTTTATTCCTATGTTCCCTACCTCTGCTGTTAGCTTTTTATCCTATATGAGCTTCTATCAGCTATGTTTCAAATTCCAAGAACAGTCCTGTATTCACATGCAATGATATGCCAGATTTGGATAAATACACAGAACAGTGTCTTATTTTAACAGCCATGATCAAGGCAGTGTGGACTGGTACCAAGTCCAAGAAAAGTCAAGAGAGTAGCAAATCACCTCTGTCAAATGAATTCATTTAGAAAACTTTCATGGTATAATTTGTAGTTTCACTGTGACACTATCACACAGAGTTAAAATGATATGGTTGGAAATGTTCAGTAAAAATTCACAAACTCCCCCATTTCACTATGAGAAAAATGCCTGCTCAGTTAAAAATAAAAAATAAAAAAAGTAGTAGTGCCAACCAGTTTCATATTCATGGGGAAATAGATGTAGAAACATCCTTTTCTGTCCACAAAGATGAATTGCTTATAACAATTGCCATTTTAAAATTGTGGCCTCAAATTTTAAGCTTCAGTGTGAAATTTTTAAAAGCGGGTAAGTCCTGTTCTGATGGAAATTTACAAGCTTCACTCTTCTGCAGAATATATGGCATCCAAGAAAAGGGTTTATTTTTCTCCATTAAAATGTCAGTATCTTGGGTGACTATGGGGAAAAAATCTAAGTTGGGTAGTGCAAAAAAGGCTACACATAGGTATGCAGCCATATTACTTTTAAGCACAGAAGCAAACTCTTCATGTTCTAGCAGCTAATTAAGATCAAAATTTGCTTGGTGTGCAACTTTGCTTTCTTAACATCTTTTATATTGAAACCACTCTGACTTACAAAGCATCTTCCGTTCTAGTCACTGACCCATAAAATACAAATGAAAGCTGGTAAAAGGATAACAATCGGCATTCTGAATAACTTGCTGGAAAGTACCTCAAACTTGAAGGACGTTTTAATAATAATTCACCAGCCAATTCCATTAGTCTTAAAGACTAGAGAAGCACTAAGAGAAATTTTGAATTACACAGCTCCTCTTGCTATAATTTAAAGATATTTGGAGCTAAATTAAACCTTTTGGAATGTGGTATCTTGCTGGATTTGAGCCAGCAAAATGCAAGAAACTAATAGTAAAAGCCAATTTATGATAAACTGTATTTCTGTACTGCACATTTTGCTGTTAGTGAGCATCATTTATATCTCAACGCTGTTTTTTAAAGTTCTCTTCATTTAAAGAACCATGCAAAGGTGATTTAAACTCGTTTTATGATGAAACTATAATACCTACTTTTTTAAATAAAGGGTTTTTTTCAGCTATAGCGTTTTAGTCAATATCTCCCTTAACATACATATTTGTTCCACCTGTGTTATACATAATACTAACATAGTCTGCTAATAAGTTTGTTTCTGACCACTTTTTCAAATGGTTGTTTTGCTATTTGTATTTGTTTGGGGGGGGGGTTGTTTGTTTGTTTGCATGTGTATTAATTTCCTGAGGCTGCCATATCAAACAAACACACTCCAGTACCACAAAGCGGGAGGCTTAACCAAGAGCAATATATTGTCTCAGTTCTGGAGGCTAGAAGCCACAGATCAATGTGTAGGCAGGGTTGGTTCCTTCTGAGAGTTGTGCAGGAGAATCTGCTCTATTTCTGTCTCCTAGCTTCTGGTGGTTTGCAGGCAATCTGGCATTCCCTGGTTTGTAAATGCATCACCTTGATCTCTGCCTTCATTTTCCCATTGCATTCTCCCTGTGTGTGTGTCTGTGTCCAATTTCCCTTTTTATAAAGACAGCACTCATATTGGATTAGGGCCCACCCTACCCCAGTATGACCTCATCTTTGTTTAGTTAACTACATCCGCAATGACCCTATTTCCAAATAAGGTTATGACACACTGAGGCACAGGGGTTTAGGACTTCTTGCCATTACACGCAACACAGATATCCCCTTAGACACTAACTGTATTTTGGGAAACAATGTATATCTCTACATTAACAGAGTAGAATCACACTCAAGTGTAGCTCCTAAAGCAGGCACATAAAACAGCCTTTCTTATTGCTGTTTTTTGTTTGTTTGTTTGTTTTTGTAGTAGCCTCCTTGATCAGGATGGTCTTTTAAAAATAGTACAGTGACAGTGATGACCTGTAACATCAATCTCAGTTTCTTACCAAGAATTCAAGTTATAATTGAAGTCATTCCAATAGGTAGGAAAAGAATAGGGTCCATTCCTACTCTCACCTAACCAATGGCCTATATTCTGATTGATGAAATGGCTGTTTATTATAAAGGATTCTGATTTAAGCAACCTGATCCCAGTTTGCATAAAATACGATAAATAACTATGTTTTCACCAGGAAATTCACAAAGAAAAAAACATAAACAAAATCCATGAGAAAGAAATGGTAAAGCAAGCAATCAGAGAAATGTGAATTAAGCCAAGATGACATTATTATTACTCAGTTTATTGGCGTAGATTTTTATATATGATATTGTTCTACAAGTTATTAAGGCTCAGGTCATTAATTCAGTCTTTTTTTTTTTTTCTTTTTGCACCTAAGTTTCTGCAGTTTCAATACTGTACTTTCAACTTTACTGATGAACTTCTGCAACGTCTATTCTGCTTTTAAGCTCATCCAAATAGTTGTTTCTTTTGTTCTTTGCTTTATATGTTCTTTGTTTTATCTTCTACTTCCATTCTCGTTATGTTTATCTTTCTTTAAATACTTGAACATACTGAACATGTTGAGTATATAAGCTTTTTTACTGTTCTTGCTTGCTAATTTCATCATCTTTGCTGTTTGTGTGTCTTTTTCCATAGCCTGATTTTTCTCCTGTTGATGGGTTACATTTTTCTTCCTCTTTACATGTTTTGCATGTTGAATAATTTTGGACATGGTGAATCTATGTTACTGACTGCTCAGTTTTGCGGTCTTCCTTTCAAGAGAGTTGAGCTTTGTTCTGTCACATGTTTTAGTGAATTGCAGAGACAGCTGCTTGATCTTTTCATAACTCATTTTTAAGCTTTATTAGGGTAGGCCTAAAGTCACTTTTACCCTAGGGCTTAGCCTCTGTTGTCCCCACTGGATGCTCCAGGTGTTGAATGAGGTCACTGTATCTGGTTGAAACACGAAATATCTTCCAGCCCTTTGTGAGGTCTGAGAACTGTTCAGATTACACCTTCCTGATAGTTCTTTTCCAAATCTCATGACATTTTACCCTACACATATGTGACAAAGTATCCAACAGCACAATCAAAGTTACTCCCATGTAGATTGCTAGAGCTCTTTCTCCATGCAGTTCTCTCCTCCATGCTGCTCTTCCTTGAAAATTGAAGCTGCCTCATTCTTCCATGACTAGACTTTCTCTTCTCAAATCAAGACCACACGTTCTCCTTGTGATTCCAGTCCTTGCCCGAGTTCAGAAACTGCTTTCATGCAGATAGCTAAGGCATTCCTTAAACTCCCCCCTTTTGTTTCCCTTGTTTCCTGGGTCACAGTTCCGGGTGATCTGTTTTCTAATATCTAAAAACCTTTACAAATTTGTTCAGTATTCTGATTATGACAGGAAAAAAATTCTGGATCCAAATTACTATACCATGAGCATAGTGGAAGACTTAATATGTATTTTAATAACCAATTTCTTTAATAGATTTTTTTCTTTTATGGTTTGTGCTTTTTGTCCTATTTACATCAAAATCATGAAGATAATCACTTAAGTTTTCCTCTAATAGCTTTATTGTTTTACTTTTAATAATTAGGATTGCAATTCATCTGGAAAATATTTTATGTGGGTGGTGATTTAGGGGTCAAGGTAATTTTTTTCCATGTGAATATTCAAATAGCCTAGGACTATTTATTAATAGCTCCCTCCTTTTATTACCAAACTGCTATGTTTTCTGTTACCAATAATGTGACATATATGTTGGCTTACTTCAGCACTCTTTATTCTGTTCCACTGACCAACATCAAACTGTCTTGATTACTCTAGTTCTATAATAATATGAAAAGTCTTTCAGCTTTGTTTTTTGTTTTGTTTTGTTTTTTTTCAAGACTGTCTTGCCTGTTATTTGCCCTTTGCATTTTCTCATGTATTTTCAATTCAGTTTGGTGATTTCTGAAATAAATTAAGTAAATAAATAAATAACTCCTAATGGTGGTTTTATTGCAATAGCATTGAATCTAAAATTAATGTGAGAATACAGTAATTAAAATTTTTACAATAACAAGGCTTCCAAATCTCCATGAAATATCTTTCCATTTAAATAGGGCTTATTTAATTTCTGCCAATTGGTTCTTGCATTTTAGTAGAGATTTTGTACAACATGTTTAGATTTATTCCCGGGTATCTGATGTTTTTATATTATTACACAAAAGTGTTTTTTTTTTTAACTTTTTTTTCTAATTATTGTTTCTGGTACACACCATACAAGTTTTTTTGTTTGTGAACTTTATGTAGTAACATTGCTCAATTTGTTATTCATTTAATAGTCTGTGAATTATTTTGGAATTTCTGTGTACATAGTCATCTTGTTCTACAAATAATGACATCTTTATTTCCCTCTTGACTATCCTTAGATTTTTCTTTTTTTCTTTTTTTCTTACCTCATTTTATTGGCTTAGGATTGAATTAAAGTATTAAATAAAGGTGGTGGGCATCATTATCTTGTTTTTAATCTTAGGTGGATATTTTTAATATTTCATCATGGTGTATGGTTTTTCCTGTGGGTTATCTACTGATACTTTTTGTCAGATTAAGCAAGTTCTTTGTATTTCTAATATGCAAAGAGGATTTTCTGTTTGTTTTTTATTTGTCTTAATCATACATGAATGTTGAATTTAACCAAATGCTCTTCTGTAACAATCAATACCATTAGATGATCTTTATTTTTTATTCAATAATGTAGTGAATTAGGTTGATTGATTTTTAAAATTATAATTATCTATCAGGAATAAACTCCATTCAGTCTTGTAGATAGAATTTTCTAATCCCTATTAAAGCATCTTCTCAGATAAACTGAAGATGAACACATCAAAATTTTTCTTGAAATTTATCACAAAGAAAGGAGCTTTTGAATACAGCAATTTAGATAATTCCTCTGGGAGGGACATTTTATAAAGGAAAATGGCTGTATAATCATCATTAGATTGGATAAAATATAATGCAATGGCTAGTTAAAAATTATAGACACTTTGTGAGATTGGTTTAATGGCATTAGGCTCTTCCTAAGGTTTAACAGTGCTCGAATTTTACAGGAGCTTTTAAGTTTATTAATGTCCATCAGAAAATTGCTGGAGAATTTTACCAGGAGTGGAAATTACTTCCAAAAAGAACACCTAATTATGTTAGATCATAAAATTCTTTTAGGTTTGAACAATTTTTTTAATGATAAACAAAATATTCATTTATTATTTAACAGAGTTATGACAAACTATGAAACTTTCCCAAGATTTAATCCAGTTATAAAAAATAAAGAACTAGTCCACAGCAAAAGTTTAAAGGAATAGTGGTGGAAAGAATAAAGGTGCTTTTTGTTGGCACTCCATTGAGTCCAGCTGATTTCTATATGATGATACACTCCCTATGATCCATCACTTACATTTCTAGTTACTTAACATAAGGAGATAATCATGTATGGTCACTTATGGAACTACTAAGATTTTCATTGCAACATGGCTTATACCAAAAATAAGTAAGAAAATGAAAGACAGAGAAAGAAAGAGAATAAGGGAAAAAATACTTCCATACTTACCATCAAGGTAATGATTATCTAATTAGGATCCACCAGTAAAATTAAATAATCTTCAACAATCATTCAAATTACTATCATAGAATATTTTTATTAACATGGGAAGATATTCACCATGCATTGTTAAATGAACAACAACAAAAGAAGGAGATTCTGATATTGAATATTTTCATCAAAAATAATGTATATACAAATAACGTATATAAAAATGATGTACATAGTAATGTAGGAAAGTTTTGTTAAATTATTTCTGGGATAATAGATTATTTTCATTTTCTTCTTTTTTATTTTTTATATTTTTAAAAAATATGTTTTGCTTTTATAATAATAAAAAATAAACCGTATAGTAATGTATTTTGTTTTAATTAGACATAAACAGACAAATACAACCTCCCTCTTATTGTCTTAATAAAAGCCTCAAAAGCCCCCTTAAAAAGAAGCTTTCCTCCATGTGAAGCAATTCTTAAAATACTTTCCTGAATGTATATCAAAAGGCCAATACAGGTACTCCATTTAACTTCTGTCTTATTTTCTACTCTGCCTGGTTGAGACTATAGCATTAGTTTATTTTTATTCTTTTTTTTTTCATTAAATTTTTATTTTGTCAATATACAATGCATATGATTATTACGGCCCATCACCGACACCTCCCTCCCTCCTCCCTCTATCCCCTCCCCCCCAAGAACGTCCTTTCCGTTTGCTTGTTGTAACAACTTCAAAAAGGTATAGTTGTTATATCTTCTATAGAAATGCTACTGATTTTTGTGTGTTGATTTTGTATCCTGCTACTGTGCTGAACTCATTTATCACCTCCAAGAGTTTTTTTGTAGATGCTTTAGGCTGTTCGATATATAGGATCATGTCATCTGCAAACAGAGACAGTTTGACTTCATCTTTTCCAATCTGGATGCCTTTTATTTCCTTCTCTTCTCTGATTGCTCTGGCTAGTACTTCCAACACTATGTTGAATAGGAGTGGTGAGAGTGGGCATCCTTGTCTGGTTCCTGTGACGGGTCTGGAGTGAGCGTGCCAGAGGACAGAGCGAGCCTGTGAAGTGTGCGCTGTGCTGCCAGAGTACTATTTGCATTTCCAAGAGTTTATTTTTATTCTGAGCACAGAATACTTGTTTGCCACAAGTAGAACACATTATTTTGCCATAGCCCATAGCATTTTCTCTACAGCAATATTCTGTTACTCCATCAAGAAATAAAATTTGCCTGTACAAAAGGTTCAGGCATAAGAATGCCATAAATCTAAATGTCATCTAGTCACTAGTGGTGACAACCCTAAAAGCAGAGTAATAACAAGTGGGTAAGTGCTTGAGTGAGTCAATGGTATTCCCACTATATGTTTAAAGAATGTCATGCCAAAATAGAGTAGCTCCCTGCCCTTCTGCAAGTTACAGCTTCTACAGAAGCTGGGCACAAGTCCAGAGTTCTGGGTGCTGTCAAATTCTTTTATTTTGTCAGGACTATGGAAAACTTATTGCTGAAGTATTCCAAGCCTATTGGTTCTTATCCCTGTATATAATGTCTCAGAAGTAATGGACAGCTGAGAAAAAGAGTAGGTATTTTTCCCATATGCAAGGTAGAAATGAGTTCCTGATTGTCTGTGTATATCTTTTGATCATTAATAACATATTAAATTTAGTACAATTCATATTAATACATCTGCTGACTGTTAGCAATGACTGCAGTAAAATAAGTTAACATAAAATTTTCTTTCCAGATGCTCTATAACACCTCAACACTATATACAAATACTTGTCATCAAATTACAAAATATTTATTGAATGCATGAATAAAACCCCAAATATCCAGTTATCTAGGAGAATGTGTTATTACAAATAACTTAATTATCCAAATGATTGTAATTTCACCCTTTTCGTACATAATTTTTGCTTGATAGCTTTTCAAAGTGATTGTGTACAAAAGTGAACCCTAATGTAAACTATGGATTTGGGATGACAATGAATCAGCTGTAACAATGTACCACTCTGGTGGGAGATGTTGATAATGAGGGTGGCTGTGCTGTGTGGGGGCAGGGTGTACACAGGAAATCTCACTATCTTCTTAATTTTGCTGTGAACTTAAAACTGGTCTCAAAAATAAAGTAGAATTTTTAAACAGCAACAACAAAGTGCATTTTTCACATATCTTAACTGACATTTTAACTGGTCATATAAAACATAATATAAACATTATTGACATATAGCCCAACTTTTATGATGTTCTATAGATGTAGAAACTCAAGTCAATTGACAGAATGCATGTTGACCTTAGATATGGGCTTTCTTGGGAAATAAGTTATGATTTCATTGCTCCCTTTTATTATTTGCACATCCCTTCTAAATACATAGAACTACATCTGAATAATTTCCCTACCACAGATAGTTTTCTGCAAATAGACACAAAAATTTAGAAAATTATCCTCTGTGCTGTTGTCATTAGTGATATTTGCAGTCTGATAGTCTTCATAATTATTTACAATATGTTTTCATCAAAACAGTGTAGCCCAGCCTCTTCCTTATTCGCTCCATCTCATCTGCTTTCTCATTATATCTCATTTGTGGACAGTGCATATGAAGGTACTTAATTATTAGTATTTGTGGAATGTTATTTAATGCATGTCTTATCATTTCTTTCATTTAAAACATAGCATATTTTCACATTTTATTCAATTTAATTTCTTTTATGTTTAACTTTTAACAGGGTTCTAGTTGCCAGAAAAGATCTTCAATATAACAAAAAGATTAAAATTTTACTTTTAAACAATAGCAGAGTAGCTTGTTTCAGGTCAATACTTCCACTGAGAACAATAAGAAAAACTGAAGGAGGTTTGTATATAAATATATATGCTTAGAGATATTAGAAAGCTACCAAGCCAGGAAAGACTCGTGGGGTGAGTAGAATGTGCAGGGAGCTGATCCTGATATTTAGTGCTCCTTTACCCCTTGAGCATTTACCTTTTTGATAATAGCAGTTGAGGGAATGAGAAACTGAGCAGAGAATTTTGTAGCCTCACCGGAATGAGGGTACTAAAATTAAAACCCTGGACTTGTCCAGGAAAAGGGACCCAGGCAAACACCAAAGGTTTTCAGTTGGAACACCAAAGGACTGCAGTCTGGGATTAAGTGTGTACCAGAAATAGACCAATATTTGTAAGGACTGAAGCCCAGATTCTAACCCGTTCAATGTCTAATTAAATTGGTTAGATTACGGTAATCAACAGGAGCAAAATTAAATTCTCTCTAGAGAGAAATAATTCAAAGACTCAAATTATTCATAATATCTGTATTCATCAAAAATAACTAGGCCTATAAAGAGATAAAATATATAAGAGAAGCAAGAAGAATAGAATCATAACCATAAGAGATCTAGATATAGCCATTACCTAGTATGGATTTTTAAATAACTGTTATTATTTTCTTATATATATTATTTAAAATAACTGTCACATCAAACCAAAATTCCATATATCACAAAAAGTATTACTAAATTAAAAGACACAATGTGCAATTTCAGAAAATCATAAACTACTAAAAAAAGGAAACTATAGAAATAAAAATTACAGTAACTGCAATTAGAAATTTAATAGAAAAATTTAAGAGTAGATTAGACATTGCTGATGCATAAAGTAAACTGAAAAGTTGACAAAAATAAATATTTATACTGAAGCACAGAGAGAAAAGGACTGAAAAACACCCCTCCCCCCCAAAAAAAAAAGCATAAGAGATATAAGGAATACAAAGAAAACGTCAGCTATATACGGAGGCTGGAGTCTCAGAAAAAGAGGAAAAGGGAAGTTGAGCAGAGATAACACCAAGAATACTCCAAAACCCACAAAATACATTGTTACAGATTCAAGAATTTCTATGAACCTTAAATAGAATAAATATAAAGAAAATGGCACCCAGGCAACTCATAGTAAAAGTGCAGAAAATAAAAGTAAATTTTAAAAGCAGCCCAATGGAAAAAAAACAGGTATCTTAATATCGTAAAAGCAAACAAGACTGGGAGATGATTTCTTAAAATTAACATTGGAAGGCAGAAAACAAAGAAATGACATATCCAAATTGAGCAAAAATTATTTCAAATCAAAATTCTGTAGCCAACAAAAGTATTTTTCAAAAATACAGTCAAAGGACTTCTAGAGCTGGCTATGATTAAGTATTGTATAATTCAATATAATCTGCAGATAAACTATGTGAATTAACAAAGGAATTTATTAAGATCACTGTATATAAGATCACTATAGAAAAAAGTGGTTACATTTTTGTATATCATCAACAAACAATTAGAAAAAGAAATTCTTTTAAAAAGTTATCAATGATAGCATCAAAATGACAAATAGCTATGAATAAATTCTTTTAAATATGTGAAAATGCTGTACAAAAACCTATGAAACATTAAAGGAGAGAGCAGAGCTGGTTACCAGAGAGGTAGGAAAGGCGGAGGGGGAGGAGTTGGCAAAAAGTTGGTTAATGGACACAAAGAACGCTTATGTTCTGTAATAATGAATACACTGATTATCCTGATTTTTATCATCACATCTCAATACCTGAGTACAAATACCTGATTTACAAATACCTGATTTACAAATACCTGATTTGTACTCAGGTATTGATATTTAACTCTGTACCTCAAAAACATGTATAATCAATTACGTTTCAACTTAAAAAATAAAATAAAATCATGTTTAGCAAAATCTAAAATAAAAATACCTATGAAACTAACAAAATTAAAGATGATCTACACAAATAAACAAATACTCTGTTCATGGAATAAAAAACTAAATATCAAAAAATGTGATTATTACCAAATGATTTATAACTCAGTGCAATTCTAGTCAAATCCCAGAAGGTAATTTTGGAAAATGACAAGCTTATTCTAAACTTTATATTGGAACTGAAAACGACTAAAAATATCCAAGGAAATCTTGAAGGAAAAAAAGAACAAAGCTGGGGAACTTGTACCCCCAGTTATCAAGATTGTTAAACCTGCTGTAGTTAAGACATGAGATATTGATACAAATAAAGCAGAAAAGAAGATCTACAAACAGAACACACATATATGGACACTGGAATATGACAAAGACAATATTAAAGAGCACTGGGGAAAATGCTGTCTTTTCAATAAATTGTGTTGGATTAATTGAAGATTTACATGGAAATAAATCAATACCAGGTATACTGCAGGTCTAAGTATAAAACAGAAGACAATAAAGTTCCTAATTAAAACATTGGAAAAGTATTTTCTTGACCTTAGGGCTGGTGAAGATTTCATCCTGAGGTAGCATTAACCATTAAAGTTTAGTAAAAATGGACGACAGTAAATTGAGGAGCATATGTTAACCAAAAGACATTAATAGAGTGAAAATATGAATCACAAAATGGCAAAAAAGACATTTCTAAAATCTACAACCACCAAAGGGCTAATATCTAAAGAATACTTTTTTAAAAAACTTAAAAATCAATAATTTGATTGAAAATACAATTTTGAAAAATGAGCAAAGACTTGGACAGAGAATTTTCAAATGACTAATAAATATATAAAGAATTTCTTGGCCTCACAAATACCAAGGAAATGCACGTTAAGTACATGCTACACCCACCAAAAGTAAAAAGACTAGCAATGCCAAATGTTGGCTAGGATGTTGAGCAACAGAAATTCTCATACCTTGCTGACAGAAATGCAAATTGATATAACCATTTTGGAAAACCATTTGGCAGTGGCAACTAAAACTCAACAAATAAATGCCTCATGACCCAGCAATTACATTACTCAGTACATAACCAACAAAATTCTGTATTTATGCACACCAAAATAGCTGTACAAGAATGCTTTTCATGGCACCGTTGAAGCACTAATTCTCATTTCTAAATGATCATTTCAGCCCTATTTTCAATAGCTCAAACTGGAAACAATGCAAATGTTCATCAATCCAAATACGTATGAATTTTGGTATATTCATAGAATGAAATACCATTAAGTAACAGAAAATAATTAATGCAACATTCATCAACAAGGATGAATCTCACAAAATATTGATTAAAAGAAGCCAAACACAGAAGATCACATAAAATATGATTCCATTTATATACTATTCAAAAACAGGCAACATTAAATTATGACATGAGAAGTAAAGACAGTAATTATCCTCTGATTGGGGGAAAAGTTACTGGAAGGAGGCATGAGAGGATCACTGGATGATTTTTCCATAAGTTTTGTCACTTTGTGAAAGTTTATGATTTGTGCACTTTTCTGTACATATGTCTTAAATCAATAAAAGTTTATGTAAAACAGTTTTTAACATGCAAAATTAGTCTTCAGAATAATAATTACCTTTGGTGAGGGGCCTGGGCAGTACCTGGGAACAGGTCTGAAGGGGCAGCAATGACGCTGGTAATGTTATATTTCAGGGCCTGAATTATGTTTACATTAGTGCTTTCACTACGATTTGTGAGATTTTCCTACATGTATTTCAATTAAAATATTTTTTAATAATTGGTTATGATATATATGAATTTTTAAAATACATATTAATTATTTGAATTTTTCTTTGTATGGGTATGTTATATTTCATATTTTTTCACGTTTTTAAAGTGTTTATAAACAATAATACCATCTTGGTCCAATTTTTTGCACTGATGGGCAAGAATATGTCAACTATATAATCAATATTAAAAACAATTTCTGCTAGGCCAGCTCTAAATATATACAGAATAAAAGTTTTCTATTATAAGATATATGTGTTGGGCCGGCCCCATGGCTCACTTGGGAGAGTGCGGCACTGGTAGCGCTGAGGCTGCGGGTTCGGATCCTATATGGGGATGGCTGGTGTGCTCAATGAAGCCAAGGGTTACGATCCCCTTACTAGTCCAAAAAAAAAAAAAATGTGCCTTTAAGCAAATAATATTGCAGGTGTGATCTGTTCTAGCAATCCATGGCTTCTGCGATATAAGTTGAAGTTTGGGCCCATGAAACTGAACTACTTAAATTTCAATAGTATGAATATAAGTTTTACAGTCTGCAACTCTAGAAGAAAGAACAGAATCTTAATTTTAAAAACAATACATATGCAGTGGAATGCGATAATTAACAGCTTGAATTTAAATTGTGGTTACTACTGAAATAATATATCTTGATCTGCCTGGAATACTAGTGAGTGAAGCCATCTCCCTGGGAATAACAATCTGACTACAGAGACCATTCGTATAAATGTCACAGACAATTCTGATTCACATTTTCTTCTGACCCAGTGCCCCCCACCCCTCAGATGACTAGCCCAGCCCCAAAAGAAATGGGATAGAAGGAGAAACTGAATAAACACTCATACACAAACACACAATGTAACAGAGGTACAAAGTTGCCCTCTGTATTAGTTTGTTTCTGTTGCTTATAACAGAAATACCTGAAACTGGGTAACCTGTAGAAAAACAATTTTTATTGCTTACAGTTTTGGAGGAGGGAAGTCCAAAGTCCACGGAGCACATCTGGTGAGGTGACTCTACAGCAATGCAGCTTGTCACATGGTGAGAATGGCAGAGCAGAGAGCTAACTTCTCACTCCTCCTTTTGAAGCCCTCAGAACCATGCCATTGACCAACATTAAGCCATCAATGGATTAATCCATTTACTTGGGCTTGGTCCTCATCTAATCACCTCTTCAAGGCCCCATTTTTCAATTACCATAATAGCATTTCCCACACTCTTAACACTGTCACAGTGGCGGTTGTTTCTAATACGTGGACTTTGGGGGCTACAATTAAATTCACAGCATCCTCTTTCTGGAGCTGCATGACTCTGTGATGTTGGTGGAAAGAAATCTCTCCTACTTTGAAACAGAGAAGCAGGCACACTGCAAAGTTGTAGGATAAGGACAGAAGGAATAGGGTCATCACAAGCATGACTGATGTCAAGTTTTTAGCACTACCCATTGCACCAGCCAATGCTGGACACTACTGTAGTTTAACATCTCTTTTGACCTTGGAGGTCAAAAGCTTCAGCTACCATAGGAACAATAGCAGCCACTGGAAGTGACTCAACAATGGGCATTAGGCCACCGGTGAAGTTCCTTGTGCATTTTGACAGACTAGGAAACACAATTTTTGTAGAGGCTGAGAGAACTTGAGTACATGAGCCCACATGTACCAATTTGAAAAAGAAAAATCTTTGAAAGATATCCTTTATGAGTGTAGTTCTAGAGTCTTTCAGAAATAGATGTGGAAGACTGGAGAGACAGAGAGGATTTTGTCGGTTCCTTAACTTTGGAGAGTTGAAAGGAAGTCAAGATTATTAACATTAATTTAACCTTATAGAATCCCAAGGCTGATATTAGAAAACATAGATTATATTACAAATGAAAATGAGCAACTTGATTTTATAGTTTTTTTCTGTTATCTAGATTCTGCCTGTTTCCTAATTCTGTAAATAAAAGTTGTGATTTTTCTTTCTCTTACACATTACACCTAGTAGAGTACAATTCTTAAGCTGAAATTTATTTAATCTTTTCTTATCAAAATTCTTGTCAATTTTCTAAAGACTTACAGCACAAGATAATATCAAATTCCACATGCAAAGCATGTCATGGCAAATGTAGGGACTGTGTAATCCCTTCTCAAATGTATAAGTCAGATTCAACCAGAGTCAGGAATCTGTAACATAGTGGCATTTTGGAGCAAGGCTATTACTTCAGAATTTGAAATCACACAAAATGTAATTAATGTCTTGTCTCTTTTGCCTTCAATCTTTGTTAACTTGAAAATATTAGTGCCTAAATTCTAAACTTCCAAAGATATATTTAAAAAAAGAAAAACTCTGAATAATAAGTACATCTGGGTATGACCATGACTAGACTACTGACATTGAACTCTTTCTTCCCAGAGCCTAAATGAAAGGGTTGAAATAATGTAAAAATAAGAGAAGATCTACATCAGCATCAGATATGGCAGAAATGTACCAATGACATGCTATAAAATTAGCAAAATTTCTAACAGAAATAATCCAACTGGGGCAAGAATAAAAGATTTGTGCAAAAGCCAACTCAAACCTCCCTTTCTTAAGAAAGCAAGGAAAATATCTAGAGGCAATTCTGGCAGAACTACAGAAACTTCCTAAAACATGAAGGAGAAGGGGCTGAAGAGAAAGGTAGCTGACAGTTTAGGAGAAGAGAATGCCTTCATGGTTTCCTTCACATTGTGGGTCAAAGCAACAGGAAAGGGATGCCTTGGAAACTCAAGTGTGGCCATCAGGATCCATGGTGGCAGGGCTGCCTACTGATGCAGACCTCACCTGACAGAGTGAGTGTCACCTTTTTTTTTAACATGTATTTATTTAGTTATTTATATTTATTTGTGTGTATATGCACATGCATAAAACCTTGAGATAAGAAAGGCTGTGGCAGGGCTGCCTACTGATGCAGACCTCACCTGACAGAGTGAGTGTCATCTTTTTTTTTTAACATGTATTTATTAAGTTATTTATATTTATTTGTGTGTATATGCACATGCATAAAACCTTGAGATAAGAAAGGCTGTCTTTTTTTAACAGCTTAATTGAGGTATATTTGACATATAAATAACTGCACATGTTTAATGCATATGATTTGATGAGTTTGGACATATACAAACACTTATGATACTATCACCACAATCAAGGTAATAGACACATCCAAAACCTCTCATAGTTTCCTTGTGTCCCTTTGTTCTGTATCACTTTTACACCAAGAAGGGAAAAGACAGACCATCTCTGGGTAGCTTGAGTGGAAGGTAATAATGTTCCCTGGTGTAGTGCCAGATGATTAAACTGCCCACATTTCCAGCTTTCTCTCTGGAGACTGTCCCCAACTGATGATGGTTCAGTTCACAATTTTTCACCTTTATGATGGTTTGAAAGTGATACGCATTCAGTAGAAACTGTACTTCAGATGTTAAATGTTGATTTTTTTCCCCCAGGCTAGCGATATGCATATGATCCTCTCTTGTGATGCCTTACGAATACAGTAAGTAAGGCTGGCCTTATGAATACAGGCTAGAGGCATGCCCTGCACCACACTGGCCCTGTGGCCCCAGGCTTGAGGCCAGCACTCATGACTTTATGCTCCAGCAGACCTAGGGTTTAAGTGTCCCAGTAGAACCCCACAGATAAGCACAGAGTATGTGCAAGGCTGGCTCCCCATGACCAAGGCTTCAGGACCACCCCTACAGTTTATAGTCCTACTTTAGTGCCAGACTGGTCCCAGGTTCCAGACCAGTCTTGTAGCCCCAAGATCCAGAGAATCCAGCATTCAGGCCACTCAGCAAATTCAGGGTACAGGCCGACCCCAGTAAGCCAGTGCCATGCTACTACCTGCAGACCCAGAATCCAAACCTATTTCCCTGTACCAAGGTGCAAGGCCAGTCCCAGCTTTAGGCCAATGCCTTCAGGCTTAGGCTCAAGGCCCACCTTAGTGACAAAGGTTTCAGGTGGCCCACATAAACATGGGCCCTTACCAGGGACCCTGGCATCAGGCCAGCCATGTGGACACAAGCTCTAAATCTTCTCCAGCAGACTCAAGCTCCAGGCAATCCCCTGTGGATTCAAACTCAGGCCTATCCTCCTACTGACCCAGGTAACAGGCTAGCCTGCCCAAGTACTTCATCAGCAAATCTGCCCATGAAATCCACCAGACAGCCTGCCCAGAATATCTGCATAGGCTAACTGGTGAAGGACTTTCCCTGCCAAAGCCAGTCTGTAAAGACTGGAATAGGTGCTTACTTCTTCAAATTCACAGACATCAACATAAGATCACAACTCATGAATAATCAGGGAATCATGACACCACTGAAGGAACAAAATAAAGCATCAGTAACCAACCCTAAAGAAATGGAGATCCACAAACTGCTTGAGAATGATGAATTCCAAATAATCATCTTAAAGAAGCTCAGTGAGCTACAAGAGAATTCAGATAGACAACTGAACAATATTAATAAAACAATACATGAACAAAATTAAGAGTTCAATAAAGAGGTAGGAACCATAAGAAAGAACCAAACAGAAATTCTGGAGCTAAAAAACACAATGACTGAACTGAAAAATTCCGTAGAGAGCCTCAACATCAGAACCAATCAAGAAGAAGAATCAGTTCAATGACAGGTCATTTGAAATTACCCAGTCAGAGGAACAAAAAAAAAAAAAAANAAGGAAAATATCTAGAGGCAATTCTGGCAGAACTACAGAAACTTCCTAAAACATGAAGGAGAAGGGGCTGAAGAGAAAGGTAGCTGACAGTTTAGGAGAAGAGAATGCCTTCATGGTTTCCTTCACATTGTGGGTCAAAGCAACAGGAAAGGGATGCCTTGGAAACTCAAGTGTGGCCATCAGGATCCATGGCGGCAGGGCTGCCTACTGATGCAGACCTCACCTGACAGAGTGAGTGTCACCTTTTTTTTTAACATGTATTTATTTAGTTATTTATATTTATTTGTGTGTATATGCACATGCATAAAACCTTGAGATAAGAAAGGCTGTCTTTTTTTAACAGCTTAATTGAGGTATATTTGACATATAAATAACTGCACATGTTTAATGCATATGATTTGATGAGTTTGGACATATGCAAACACTTATGATACTATCACCACAATCAAGGTAATAGACACATCCAAAACCTCTCATAGTTTCCTTGTGTCCCTTTGTTCTGTATCACTTTTACACCAAGAAGGGAAAAGACAGACCATCTCTGGGTAGCTTGAGTGGAAGGTAATAATGTTCCCTGGTGTAGTGCCAGATGATTAAACTGCCCACATTTCCAGCTTTCTCTCTGGAGACTGTCCCCAACTGATGATGGTTCAGTTCACAATTTTTCACCTTTATGATGGTTTGAAAGTGATACGCATTCAGTAGAAACTGTACTTCAGATGTTAAATGTTGATTTTTTTCCCCCAGGCTAGCGATATGCATATGATCCTCTCTTGTGATGCCTTACGAATACAGTAAGTAAGGCTGGCCTTATGAATACAGGCTAGAGGCATGCCCTGCACCACACTGGCCCTGTGGCCCCAGGCTTGAGGCCAGCACTCATGACTTTATGCTCCAGCAGACCTAGGGTTTAAGTGTCCCAGTAGAACCCCACAGATAAGCACAGAGTATGTGCAAGGCTGGCTCCCCATGACCAAGGCTTCAGGACCACCCCTACAGTTTATAGTCCTACTTTAGTGCCAGACTGGTCCCAGGTTCCAGACCAGTCTTGTAGCCCCAAGATCCAGAGAATCCAGCATTCAGGCCACTCAGCAAATTCAGGGTACAGGCCGACCCCAGTAAGCCAGTGCCATGCTACTACCTGCAGACCCAGAATCCAAACCTATTTCCCTGTACCAAGGTGCAAGGCCAGTCCCAGCTTTAGGCCAATGCCTTCAGGCTTAGGCTCAAGGCCCACCTTAGTGACAAAGGTTTCAGGTGGCCCACATAAACATGGGCCCTTACCAGGGACCCTGGCATCAGGCCAGCCATGTGGACACAAGCTCTAAATCTTCTCCAGCAGACTCAAGCTCCAGGCAATCCCCTGTGGATTCAAACTCAGGCCTATCCTCCTACTGACCCAGGTAACAGGCTAGCCTGCCCAAGTACTTCATCAGCAAATCTGCCCATGAAATCCACCAGACAGCCTGCCCAGAATATCTGCATAGGCTAACTGGTGAAGGACTTTCCCTGCCAAAGCCAGTCTGTAAAGACTGGAATAGGTGCTTACTTCTTCAAATTCACAGACATCAACATAAGATCACAACTCATGAATAATCAGGGAATCATGACACCACTGAAGGAACAAAATAAAGCATCAGTAACCAACCCTAAAGAAATGGAGATCCACAAACTGCTTGAGAATGATGAATTCCAAATAATCATCTTAAAGAAGCTCAGTGAGCTACAAGAGAATTCAGATAGACAACTGAACAATATTAATAAAACAATACATGAACAAAATTAAGAGTTCAATAAAGAGGTAGGAACCATAAGAAAGAACCAAACAGAAATTCTGGAGCTAAAAAACACAATGACTGAACTGAAAAATTCCGTAGAGAGCCTCAACATCAGAACCAATCAAGAAGAAGAATCAGTTCAATGACAGGTCATTTGAAATTACCCAGTCAGAGGAACAAAAAAAAAAAAAAAAAAAGAATTTTGAAAAGTGAAAAAAGGACTTGCGGGACATGATAGATACATGCATTTGGAGGTCCCAGAAGGTGCAGGGAAAAAGAAAGAAGCAGAAAGCTTACTTTAAAAAATTACAGAAAACTTTCCAAATCTGGAGAGGGAAATAAACATTTAGATCCATGAAGCCCAAAGAATCCCAAATATCCCCAAATATATTAACTATAAAGAGCGCTTTACCAAGACACATTATAATCAAATTCTCAAAAGTCAGTGATAAAAGATATTTAGAAAGCAGCAAGAGAAAAGTAACTCTTCACATACCAAAAAAAGCCCACATATGACTATTAGTGCATTTCTCCACAGAAATCTTGCAACTCAGGAGAAAGCAGGATAATATATTCAAAGGGCTGAAAGAAAAAAAAAACTGAGAACCAAAAATGCTACACCTGGCAAGGCTGTCCTTCAGAAATGAAAGAGAGGTTAATTTTTCCAGACAAACAAAAGCTGAGGGAGTTCATCACCACTAGACCTGCCTTACAAGAAATGCTAAAGGGAGGTATTCAAGTTGAAATGAACATGCACTAACAACACGAAAGCATGTAAAGTATAAAACTCACTTTAAAGGTAAGAACAGAGTAAAATACATGGTGCATAAATCACTTTTAAGTATAGCATAAAAGTTAAAAGACAAAATTATTAAAAATAACTATAGCTGTACAAATCTGTTTATATATTCACAATATACAAAATTGTAAACTGTGACTGTAACATAAAACTTTAATTTTTTTTAAATGGCAGTAAGGGCCCCGACCCATGCTGAGGTGAGCCCAGCAGTGGCACCAGCAGAACCACAAAGCTAGAGGCAGCCCTAACCCCCTCCTTTGGACCTGGAGGGCAGCACCATCCCACACACTCCCCGACCTGTGCCAAGGTGAGCACAGCAGCAGAAGAACCATATGGCTAGGCTAGAGGCAGCCCCTCCCAACCTCCTTTGGACCCCGTGGGCAGTACCAGCCCATGCATA
>NW_007737086.1:26622-28395 GCF_000696425.1 Galeopterus variegatus
GAAAAAGAATTCTGAGCAATGATATTAAGAAAACTTGAAGATATAAATGAAGACTCAATTACGGAACACAATGAAACAAGAAAAAATATCCAGAATATGAACAATAAAATCTAGAAAGAGATTAATATCTTAAAAAAGAGTGCAGCAGAACTTCTTGAAATGAAAGATTTACTCAATGAAATAAAAAACACAACTGAAGGCTTGAGCAGCAGGGTAGAACAAGCAGAAGAAAGAATTTCAGAGCTTGAAAATGGTCTTTCTGAAATAACTCAGGCAGACAAAAAAAAGAAAAAAGAATTGAAAATAAGGAAGAAAATCTAAGAGAGATAACAGACAATGTCAAGCACTATAACATCTGAATCATGTGTATTCTTGAAGGGGATGAGAAAGGAAAAGGTATGGAAAACCTACTCAAGGAAATAGTAACAGAAAACTTCCCAGGTGTAGGAAGAGATACAGACCTTCAGATCCAGAAAGCTCAAAGGCCCTGAAACCAATTCAATCCAAAAAGATCCTCCCCAAGACACATTATAGTTAAATTTGCAAATCTCAGAGACAAAGAGAGAATTCTACAAGCAGCAAGAGAAAAGTGTCAAGTCACTTACAGGGGAACCCCCATCAAACTAACAGCAGACTTCTCAGCCAAAACCCTACAGGCCAGAAGAAAGTAGAATGATATATTCAAAATACTAAAAGAAAAAGATTTATGGCCAAGAATTCTTTACCCAGTAAGAAATGAGGGAGAAATAGTGTATTTCGCAGACAAACAAAAGTTGTGGGAGTTCACCACCCCATGACCAGCCCTGCTAGAAATTCTCAAGGGAGTCATTCATCTGGAATCTGAATAAAAGTGACCACTATCACAAATACCCAAGAAAGAGCAAAACCCACTGTTAACATAAAAATGCCATCAAGAAAGAGAAAGAAGCTAAATCATCCCACCTTAAATTCCCAACTAACATTAAAGAAGAGAAATAGAAGGGGAAATAATGATCAAAAGATATTTAAACCAGCTAAACAAGAAGCAATTAAATGACAGGAATTAAGCTACACCTATCAATAACTACCCTAAATGTGAATGGACTAAACTCCCCATTCAAAAGACACAGACTGATTGATTGAATTAAAAAGCTAGACCTAAGTATATGCTGTCTTCAAGAGACCCACCTCACCTGTAGAGACACACATACATAGACTAAAAGTGAAGGGATGGAAAAAGATATACCATGCAAATGGAAACCAAAATGAGCAGGAGTATCTGTTCTTATATCAGACAAAATAGACTTTAAACCAAAAAACATAAAAAAGACAAAGAAGGCCATTATATAATGATAAATGGAACTATCCAGCTAGAAGACACAACAATCATAAACATGTGTGCACCCAATACAGGAGCACCCAGATATATAAAGCAAACACTCTTAGAACTAAAGAAAGAAATAGGACCTAATACATCAATAGTCGGTGATCTGAACACCCCTCTCTCAGTATGACACAGATCTTCCAGGTAACAAGTCAACAAAAGACACAGTATTTAATCTACACCTTAGACCAACTAGACTTGACAGATATATATAGATAATTTCACCCAACGACTAAAGAATACATTTTCTTCTCATCAGTTCATGGTACATTCTCCAGGATAGAGCACATATTAGACCACAAATCTAGTCTCAGCAAATTTTTAAAACATTGAAATCATTCCAGCTGTCTTTTCAGACCACAATGGACTAAAATCGGAAATAAAAAATAAGCAAAACTCTGGAAATTATA
>NW_007737086.1:30180-31187 GCF_000696425.1 Galeopterus variegatus
AACCTAGATACTAAAATCCTCAACAAAATATTAGCAATCAGAATACAGCAACATATTAAAATAATTATACCCTATGATCAAGTGGGATTCATCCCAGGAATGCAAGGATGTTTCAACATGTGAAAGTCAATAAATGTGATACTTCACATTAACAAACTCAAGGACAAAGACCATATGATTTTCTCAATAGACGCTGAAAAAGCATTTGACAAAATTCAAAAGCCCTTCGTGATAAATTTCTCAACAAATTAGGTATAGAAGGAAAATATCTCAACACAATAAAACCCACTTATGACAAGCCCACTGCCAGTATCATTCTGAACAGGGAAAAACTGAAGGCCTTTTTCTTAAGAACAGGAATAGACAAGGATGCCCACTCTCACCACTTCTATTTAACATAGTACTATAGGTACTAGCCAGAGCAATCAGGAAAGAGAAAGAAATAGAGGGAATCCAAATTGTAGAAGATCAAGTCAAACTTTTTCCATTTGTAGATGACATGATACTATATATAGAAAACCTAAAGACTCTATCAAAAAACTCGTAGAGCTGGTTAATAACTTTAGTAATGTTGCAGGATACAAAATAAATGCCCCAAAATCAATAACATTTATATACTCAAATAATGAGTCAACAGAAAGAGAAACAAAGTAAGCCCATTTACAACTGTCACAAAAAAAATAAGATACCTAGGGATCAATTTAACCAAGGAGGTGAAAGACCTCTACNGTCCAAGAAGAAATTAAACAGGAAATCAAAAAATTTCTAGAAACTAATGAAAATGAAGACATGTCATACCAAGACCTGTGGGACACTGCAAAAGCAGTACTAAGAGGCAAACTTATTGCAATAAATGCTTATATCAAAAGAACGGAAAGGCTTCAAATAAACAACCTAACACTACAGCTAAAAGAACTTGAAAAACAACAATTCAAATCTAAAGGTAGTAGAGGGAAAGAAATAATTAAGATCAGAGGAGAACTAAATGAAATAGAGACAAAAAAAAA
>NW_007737086.1:32894-35147 GCF_000696425.1 Galeopterus variegatus
AGGCCTTTTTCTTAAGAACAGGAATAGACAAGGATGCCCACTCTCACCACTTCTATTTAACGTAGTACTATAGGTACTAGCCAGAGCAATCAGGAAAGAGAAAGAAATAGAGGGAATCCAAATTGTAGAAGATCAAGTCAAACTTTTCCATTTGTAGATGACATGATACTATATATAGAAAACCTAAAGACTCTATCAAAAAACTCCTAGAGCTGGTTAATAACTTTAGTAATGTTGCAGGATACAAAATAACCCCAAATCAATAACATTTATATACTCAAATAATGAGTCAACAGAAAGAGAAACAAAGTAAGCCCATTTACAACTGTCACAAAAAAAAATAAGATACCTAGGGATCAATTTAACCAAGGAGGTGAAAGACCTCTACAATGAGAACTGCAAACCACTTCTGAAAAAAATTAAAGAAGACACAAAAAGATGGAAAGATTTTCCATGCTCTTGGATTGGAAGAATTAACATTTTGAAAATGTCTATACTACCCAAAGCAATCAATAGATTCAATGCTGTCCCCATCAAAATATCAACGACATTCTTTACAGAAATGGAAAAAACAATCTTTCCTTTCATATGGAAAAACAAGAGATCCTGAAGAGCCAATGCAAACCTGAACAAAAGAAATAAAGCAGGAGGCATAACTGACTTCAAATTATACTACAAAGCTATTGTAAGCAAAACAGCATGGTACTGGTATAAAAATAGTCATTCAGACTAGTGGAGTAGAATAGAGAACCCAGACTCACCACTCAAGCTTATAGCCATCTGATATTTGGACAAAGGCAACAAAAATCTACATTGGGGAAAAGACTGCCTCTTCAACAAGTGGTGCNTTGGGAAAAACACTGCCTCTTCACCAAGTGGTGCTGGGAAAACTGGATATCCATATGCAGAGGAATGAAACTAGATATGTACCTCTCACCATATACTAAAATCAACTCAAAATGGATTAAAGACAAGTATAAGACCTGAAACTGTAAAGTTACTAAGGGAAAATATAGGTGAAACACTTCAGGAAATAAGTCTGGGCACAGACTTTGTGAACATGAGCCTGAAAGCACAAGCAGCAAAAGAAAAAATAAACAAATGGGACTATATCAAACTAAAAAGCTTCTGAACAGCAAAGGAAACAATTAACAGAGTGAAATGACAACCTACAGAGTGGGAGAAAATTTTTGCTAACTATGCATCTGACATGGGATTAATATACATAATATACATAGAACTCAAGCAATTATGCAGTATAAAAACAAATAACCCAATCAAAAAATGGGCAAAGGAGCTGAATAGACATTTTTCAAAGGAAGACATACAAATGGCCAACAGATACATGAAAAAATGCTCAACGTCAACTAGTCATTAGGGAAATGCAAATTAAAACTACATTGAGACACCACCTCACCCCAGTTAGACTGGCTATAATCAAAAAGATGGTGAATAACAAATGCTGGCAAGGGTGCGGAGAGAAGGGAAGACTCCTACACTGTTGTGGGACTGTAAATTAGTACAACCACTATGGAAAACAGTGGCAGTTTCTCAAACAACTACAGGTAGATCTTCCACATGATCCAGCAATCCCTCTTCTGGGTATATACCTAGAGGAATGGAAATCATCATGTTGAAGGGATACCTGCACTTCTATGTTCATCACAGCTCTGTTTACAATAGCCAAGACATGAAACCAACCTAAATGTACATCAATGGATAATTGGGTAAGGAAACTGTGGTATATATACACTGTGCCATAAAAAAGAATGAAATACGGGGCTGGCCCTGTGAAGCGCAGCAACGCTCCCACCACAGGTTGGGATCCTATATAGGACTGGCCGGTGCGCTCACTGGCTGAGCGCAGTGCGGGCGACACCACACCAAGGGTTGCGATCCCCTTACCAGTCACAAAAAAGACAAAAAACAAAAAACGAACAAAAAAAAAGAATGAAATACTCCCATTTGCAACAACATGGATGAACCTGGAGAAACTTATGTTGACTGAAATAAGCAAGGCACAGAGGGATAAATACCGCATGTGCTCACTCATTTGTGGAAGCTAAGAGAGAAAGAAGAAAGGAAAGAAAGACCGCAGTAGTTCATTGGTCTTGCAGAGGGAGAGAACATTCCTTAAGCTACCAAGTGTGTGTGTGTGTGTGTGTGTGAGTTTATTTATATTTAGCTCCCACCAATAAGTGAGCACATGTGGTATTTCTCTTTCTGTGCCTGACTTGTTTCGCTTAATATAAT
>NW_007737086.1:36147-42029 GCF_000696425.1 Galeopterus variegatus
GATAAATACCGCATGTGCTCACTCATTTGTGGAAGCTAAGAGAGAAAGAAGAAAGGAAAGAAAGACCGCAGTAGTGCATTGGTCTTGCAGAGGGAGAGAACATTCCTTAAGCTACCAAGTGTGTGTGTGTGTGTGAGAGTTTATTTATATTTAGCTCCCACCAATAAGTGAGCACATGTGGTATTTCTCTTTCTGTGCCTGACTTGTTTCGCTTAATATAATTCTCTCAAGGTCCATCCATGTTGTTGCAAATGGCAGTATTTCATTCGTTTTTATAGCTGAGTGGTATTCCATTGTGTAAGTCGAAGATATACGTGTTCCCCAATGTTCTTTCAGCACTCTTTACCATAGCCAAAAATTATATGTATTTAAAAGTAATAATTAAATTTAAGTTTATCAAAAAATAATTCTTTATTTATTTTGAATCCAATCCTTTGTCCAATATGTGTACTGAAAACGTCTTCCAGTAGGTGGCTAGCATTTTCATTCTTAATAGATTATTTTGTGAGCCGAAAGGTTTTTTTTTAAAGATTAAATTATCAATCTTTTCTTTTATGTTTTTTCTTTTGGTCTTGTTTAAGAAATCTTTGCTATCTCAAGTCATGAAGATATTCCATTATGTTGATGTTGTAATCCTTTCAAATTAATTTTTTCATGTATGTTGTAGGATCATTCTAAATTGACCCAACACCCCGTCTTTATTGAAGACTTCAGTGGCCAATTAAGTATTGTTATTAATTAGATATCTGTGTGGAGTAATTAGTTGGCTGACTTTTTTTTCCCCTTTGCCTATTTTTTTTTAAATTCTTGAACAAATACCACATTGTGCTAATTTCTGTAGCCTTATAAAAAGTTTTGATAATAGGAAGTATTGAGCATCCAGGATCGTTCTCTTTTGTTCTCATTGTCTTCAATTTTTGGTATTATGCAAAACTGCTAGGATTTTAATTGAGATTGTAGTAAATCATTAGCAGGGAGTAATTATAACTTCATAATTACTGATATGTTTTATTTTTTATTACAACAATTTGAGTTAATTTTTTTGTGCTTGTTTTGTGTGTGTGTGTGTGTGAGTCACAGGACATGCCAAAAATGGTACAGAGAGCTGCTGTGTATCCTTCATCCCCCTTCTTTGAATGATAATATGCTACATAAACATAGGATACATTCAAACCCAGGAAATTCATTTTGGCAGAATAATATTAACTCTTTTGAATTTAGCCAGTTTTTATATGTACGGACTGTGTGTGTAGAGTTCTATGAACTTCTACCATATGTAAATTAAAGTAACCATCCCCAGAATCAGGATACAGAACTCTTTTATTAGCACAGAAAAACTCTCTTTTGTTATTTGTTAATAGTAATATCCTCTTGCCAAACCTAATCCCTAAATACTACTGAACTGTTTTCTATCACTATGATTTCATTGACTGTGTATAATGTACAACATATAAACTTTTGAGTTCGGCTTTTTTCACTAAGGACAAGGTCCTTGAGATCCATACAAGTTATTGCATGTGTAAATAATTTGTTCTTTTTTAATTTTTGAGTAGAACTCTACTGTAAGAATGTAACAAAGTTTATTTATGAAACTAAACACAGCCTCTAGTTGATATATATTCCTTTCCTTTTAGCTTTACTGTAGAGCAAATGCTACAAAATGTTGTAAAATGTAAAAAAAATAAAAATTAAAAATTAAAATGTTAGTAAGTCCTTATCTATTAATAATTACCTTGAATGTTGGGAGGAATTTCTCCAATCAAAAAAATATAAAATAGCTGAGTTGATTAAAAAAAACAAGATACAACTATAAGGACACACGTAGACTAAAAAGAATGGTGTTATTATTTAAATGTTTGTGTTCCTTCCAAATGCATGTTAAAACTTAGTTCCCAATGCAACAATATTAAGAGGTAGGACATTTAGGAGGTGAGTACCATGAGAGCTCTGCCTTTTTGGATAGGATTAGTGCCTTATAAAAAGGTTTAATAGGGAGAATTTGCCCCTTCCATCCCTTTCACCCTTTCACCTCCCATCATGTGAGGACACAACAACAAGTTGTCATCATGGAAGCAGAGAATGAGCCTTCACCAGACACTGAATCTGCTGGCATCTTGATCTTGGACTTCCCAGACTTAAGGACTGTGAGAAATAAATTTCTATTTTTTGTAAATTTCCCAATCTGTGGCATTTTTGTTATAGCAGCAGAAACAGACTAAGAGATGAAAAAAGATATTCCACACAAATGGTAACAAAAGAGAGCTGGGGTGGCTATACTTACATCAGACAAAATTGACTTTAAGAAAAAAAATTGTAAGAAAAGACAAAGAAGGTCATTATATAGTGATAAAGGGTTGATTTATCAAAAGGATATAACAACTGTAAATATAAATGTACCCAACACTGGAGCACCCAAATGTGTAAAGCAAATATTAATAGACTTTACAGGAGAAACAGACAGCGATGAAATAGTAGAGTACTTCTATACTCCACTTTAATGAGAAATATCATGTTTTATGAAAAGCAGTACAGATGTACCTCAGAAATTAAAAATAAAACTACCATACAATTCATCAATCCCTCTTCTGGGTGTACCGTACTCTCCCCTTACTTGCATTTTCATTTTCTGCTGTTTCAGTTACCCACTGTCAACCATGGTTTGAAAATATTAAAAATAAAATTCCAGAAATAAATAATTCATAAGTTCTAACTTGTGTGCTGCTGTTCAAAGTAGCATAATGAAAACTAGTTCAATCTTGCTCTACATCTCCTGGGACATAAATTATTCCTTTATCCAGTGTATCCAGGTTGTATATGTTAACTGCCTGTTAGTCACTTAGTAGCCACCTCAGTTATCAGATTGACTGTCACAGTATTGCAGTGCTTGTGTTCAAACAAATAACCTCTACTTTATTTAATAACGGTCCCAATCAAAAGAATAGTCACGCTAGCAATTCAAATATGCCAAAGAGAAGCCATTCCCAATCAAAAGAATAGTCACGCTAGCAATTCAAATATGCCAAAGAGAAGCCATTCCCAATCAAAAGAATAGTCACGCTAGCAATTCAAATATGCCAAAGAGAAGCCATAAAATGCTTCCTTTAAGTGAAAAAGTGAAAGTTCTCAACTTAAGGAAAGAAAAAAATTGTATGCTGAGGTTGCTAAGACCTGCAGTAAGAATGAATCTTCTACCTGAGAAAATGTGAAGGAAAGAATTTCATCCTAGTTTTGCCATCACATTTCAAACTGCAAAAGTTACATCCACAGAGCATAAGTGCTTAGTTAAGATAAAAAAAAGGCATTAAATTTGTAGATGGAGGAAATAAATACAAATGTGTTCTGATATTATCACATATAATATTGTGTTCAGTAATATCCAAGGTTTCAGGCATCCACTGGGTGTCTTAGAATGTATCCCTCATGGATAAGAGGGAACGACTGTATATCCAAAGGAAATGAAATTGGTACGGCTAAACATATCTGCACTCCCATGTTCATTGCAGCATAATTCATAATTGCAAAGATATGGAATCAACCTAAGTGCTCATTGTTGAATGAATGAATAAAAAACTGTGGTAAATATATACAACAAAATACTATTCAGCTTTAAAAAAGAAGTAAATACTGTCATTTGCAGCAATATGGATAAATCTGGAAAACATTATGCTATTTAAAATAAGCTAGGTACATGGGCTACAGCTGCCTCCACCCAGAAGGAAGCAAGAGAGCACTCCTGGGATCCTAAGCAAAAAGCCAAGGGCCGCAGCCCCCTCCACCTGGAAGCAGGCAATATGGCATGCCCAGGGTCCTAGGCAAGGAGATAAGGAGAGTACCTCCCACAAAAAAGCAGGCAAGAGAGCACACCAAAAACACCACTTTCATGTGGGTGGGCCACCACAGCCACAGCTGCCAAAAAAAGTGGCTCAATGCTACAGTAGCACCCATAGCCACCGTGCAGGCAGCCCACCAGACACTCAACTTCACTGACACAAGAAGAGTCACCAGCAGAGACCAGAAAGGGAAGAGGACATTTCTCTACTCAAAGCCTGCTCCAGAGTCATCGAAGAAGCAACTGCTCTACCAGAAGACCAGATGTTAACATAAAGATACTAGAAATATGAATATCCAATAAAATATGACACCACAAAAGAATACAGTAATTCTCAAATACCAGACCCTTTAGAGAAGAAAACCCCTAAGATGACAGAGGAGTTCCAAGCAACAATCTTAAGGAAACTCACTGCAGACTTAGTTAGACAGCATAATGAAACTAGAAAAAACAAATCAGGATATCAAGGAGGAAATTTACAAAGAGATTAATACCTTAAAAAAGAATGTAGCTGAACTAATAAAAGTGAAAGATTCACTCAACAAAATAAAAAACACAACCTGCAGCTCAGCAGCAGGCTAGAACAAGCAGAAGAAAGAATAAGCTAGATCTCGAATATAGCCTTTTTGAAATAACCCATGCAGACAAAAAACAAAGGAAAAAACAGTTTTAAAAAATGAAGAAAATCTAAGAGAGCTAGCAGACAACATTAAGCACACAAACATTCAAATCATGGGTTTTCCAGAAGGGGAGGAGAAAGGAATAGGCACAAAAAGCCTATTCAATGAAATAACAGAAAACTTCCCAGGTATAGACAGAAAAATGGACCTTCAGATCCAGGAGACTCAAAAATTCCTAAATAGATTCAATCCAAAAAGATCCTCTCTAAAGCACCTTACAGTCAAACTGGTAAAGCTCAAAGACAAAAAGAGAATCTTAAAAGAAGCAGGAGAAAAGCATCAAGTCATCTATAAGGGATCCCCTATCAGACTAATTGCAAACTTCTCAACAGAAACTCTTAAGGCCAGAAGAAAATTGGATGATATATTCAAAATACTAAAAGAAAAAAACGGCCAGCCAATAATACTATACCCAACAAGGCTATCCTTCAGAAATTAGGAGAAAACAGTGTATTTTCCAGACAAGCAAAAGCTGCAGGAGTCACCACCACATGACCAGCCCTGCAAGAAATCCTCAAGGAAGTCCTGCATCTGGAATCTGAAAAACAATAATCACTACCAGAAATACACAAGAAAGCACAAAACCCACTGGTAGAACAGAAATGCAAACAAGAAAGAAAAAGAAACTAAACTTACCAACACGAAAAGCCATGGTGACAATGTAGTAATGCCCCTACTTGATTTCTGATTTTAGTAATTTCAGTCTTCTTTTTTCTTGGTCAGTCTAGATGAAAGATTGCAAATTTTGTTGATCTTTTTTAAAAAATCAACTTTTGGTTTTGTTTATTTTTCTCTATTGTTTTTTAATTGCTTATTTCATATATTTCTTTTGTGATCTTTGTTATTTCCTACTTATATTTGCTTTTGGTTTAGTTTGCTTTACTTTTTTCTATTTTCTTAAGGTAGAAGTTTACATTACTGATTTGAGATTTATCTTATTTTTAACATAGGTGTTCACAAGTATAAGTTTTCCTCCAAGCACTGCATGAGCCCTGCATCCTATATACTTTGATATGTTGTGCTTTATCTCAAAGTATTCTCTAATTTTCCTGTGGTTTTGCTTTTTACCCATTGTTTATTTAGGAGAGTGTTGTTTAATTTCCACACATTTGTGAGTTTTCTAAGTTTCCATCTGTTATTGTGGTCAGAGAACATATTTTCTATGATCTTAGTATTTTTTTAAAAGAAAAATTAAAATAAAATAAAACAAAAGAAAGGTCATGGAATAATTTCCATTTTTTTTCTTTTTTTTTTTTTTTTCCTTTTTGTCTTTTTTACTGATCGGTAACGGGATCGCAAACCTCAGTGTTGCGCCCGTACCAGGGACTGGCAACGGGATCACAATCCTCGGTGTTGCACCCGCACCTCGCTCA
>NW_007737086.1:42595-43855 GCF_000696425.1 Galeopterus variegatus
CGGTGGGAGCGCCGCCACGCTCCCAAGCGGCGCACTTTCCAGTGCGCCACTGGGCCAGCCCTCCATTATCTTTCAATTCTATTTTTCCACAAACTTTTTGAAATTCCCTTGGGTTTATATTCTGTTTTGCTGATTTTTTATGCAATTTATGTTGCTAAACTTAGATATTTAAGTTCTGTTCTTGATTTCTTTTTATTAAGTGGACTTGTTGATATGCTTTGAAATTAATGTGTCTTTGAAAGTTTTATTCATCTTTCTTTGTTGAAATTAATTTGATATTTGATAATTTTGGAAGACTTTAGAGAGCAATTTCAAATAATTGTAGAGATTATAAAATGAAACATGTAAATGTTAATGTTTTACATCTCCAGTTTTGTGAATAGTTGAAACCCTACTTTCTACAGAGTATTTTGTTATTGATCTGTTACCCGTTTTACGTATTTGTCATTTGAACAGATAAATGTGCATATCCTTAAAAAAAAATACTTTATAATCTTAAAAGGAATATACTAATTTCATTGATTTAAAGATGCACATTTTTCCACGTTTTAACAAAGATGTAATATCTTGATTTTTAGGACTTTATTTTTTCATCGTTTTAGTGCCAAAGTCAAGTCTTACCACTTAAATAACTAAATAAAATAAAATAAAATAAGCCTGATACAGAAAGACAAATACTGCATGACCTCACTTATATGTGAAACCTCAAAAAGTTGAACTCATATAAGCAGGTAGTAGAATGGTGGTTANCACTTATATGTGAAACCTCAAAAAGTTGAACTCATATAAGCAGGTAGTAGAATGGTGGTTAGTAGGGACAGGTGTGTGGAGGGGTATGGGGAGATACTGATCAAAGGGCACAAAATGTCAGTTCGATTGGAATAATTTGGAGAGATCTGTTGCATAGCATGGTGACTATATAATGTATTGTATACTTGAAAACTGCTAGGAGATTAGATCTTAAGTGTTCTCACCACAAAAATATGATAAGTATGTGAGGTGATGAATATTTTAACTAGCTTGATTTAATCATTTCACAATGTATACATATATCGAAACATCATGCCATATACCATAAATATATACAATAATATTTGTCTATTATACCTTAATAAAGGGGGCAGAAAAAATGCCAAAAAAAAAATATCTGAACACTTTTACCCAGTTACATGTCCCTCTGTTCTTTACAAATCCATGACACCCCACTAACATTGTAAAGTAAGTGATGTACAGCACCCATTTTCTTGATTCTTCCTTTAA
>NW_007737086.1:45205-46447 GCF_000696425.1 Galeopterus variegatus
TACCTACATCATAGACTGTAAAATTAATTCAGTGAAAGTTATTCTGACCTTCGTTCAGCTTTGCTTGGTCTATTTCTAAAGAATCTATATGGTATATAGTTCATTCAGCTGTTATTTCTTATAATCATACTTTAAACACCTTCCAGTATTCACTCCCTTCTGTCCGTTTCCAAAGTTGTCACTTAGTTCAGGTACATTTCTCATGTCCCCTGGACTGTTTTAAAAACTTCCTAGCTCATTTTCACAGCTATAAGCTCCCAGGGCTGTGGCATTAATCTTGCTAAGCAATAACACCACAAAAACGAGCACACCACTTCCGTGCTCGAAAACCTTCAGACATTCACCCATTGCCCAACAAATTAGTTCAGTCTCTTAAAACTGATCACAACTAGCCCAGACTTACCCAACTATCTTTGCCTCCCTTTAATCTTTCATGCATCTATATTTCCGTAACTTATAATTAGTAATTTATTCTAGCCATAAATCAAATTGTAGAGCTGTATAAGAAAAAATGGTAAAGTAACTGTTTTCCTAAGTTCCTCACCCCATTTGTAAGTAAAACTGCTGTTAAAATTTGATTTGTATTCTTCCTCTGATAAAAACCTGCATATTATACGGGTTAGAGATATAAAAGTAGATGTGTATTTGGGGACTTGCCTTTTTTCCATGTAATTTTTTGACATAAGTATTTTTCCAAATTATTTATGATTTATCTCATTCTGCTTTATAATTGCCTTTATTCTATTAATATCCTATACCATAATATATTTAATTGGTGCTTACTAATGAATATTTAGGACATTTCCCTTTCTAACACTTTATGTAATGCTGAATTGGATTATCTTTGTATCTACATCTTAGATGCACCTGTGCAAAAGTATCTTTAGACCTATTTTCTAGAAATGAAATAATTGAATCTGATAGCACGGTCATATTTATTTTGAAAAATATTCCCAAGTTATGTTACAAGAATCCTGAGCCAATTTATGCCCATTCCCCACCCTCCTCCTGTTAACACTGGGTGATATCTCTCCACTCTAATAAGTAAGGAATGACATTTCATTTTTAAGTTTCCATTTTAAAAATCATAAGTGAGTTTGAACATCTTTGCTAATGTTAGTGGGTTATCATAAGTCTCTTTCTTGGACTGCTTGTTTATACTCTGCCAGAATTTATGGAGTTGTTTGTATTTTTCATATTTATTTTTATGAGTTCCTTGTGAGTTAATAAATTTCACCACTT
>NW_007737086.1:47577-50068 GCF_000696425.1 Galeopterus variegatus
TGTTTGTATTTTTCATATTTATTTTTATGAGTTCCTTGTGAGTTAATAAATTTCACCACTTACCTACTATGTCTGATGCAAATAATTTTCCTATTTTGTTGCTTGCATTTACATGTGAATGATTTTTTTTTTTTTTTACCTTGCTAAATTTGTGTGTGTGTTTGTGTGTGGTGTTGGTGGCTGGCCACTATGGGGATCCAAACCCTTGACCTTGGTGTTATCAGCACCATGCTTTACCAAGAGAGCTAACCAGACAGTTCTTGATAATATTTTTATGTCATCAAATTTATCAATCTATACTCTAAGGAAATGATTCTCAAATTGGTGTACTTAAGAAGTGAACAAGATGACTATTAAAAATGAAGATTCCTGGAAAAGAAGAAATCAAGTTATGCTGGTCATATGAAAGAATTAGGCAACTTTCCTTCTCTATGTTCTGCAATAGTTTAAATACACTTAGAAGGATCTGTTCCTTCATGCTAGGAGAAAGACTGTCTTGTGAAACTATCCGGTCATGTAATTTTCTTGTTGTGTAGATTAGCTCTCTGAAAAGTATCTCATTTTCTTCCATTTCTTTTAGTTATTTTTTTACTCTGATCTCAGCATTGATAATTTTCATTTTTCTTCAAAAGCATACATTTTATATGAGCCAAATTTATTTTCAAAGGTTTCTGTGANTTTAAACAAAGAAAACACATTGCTATCACATAGAACATGGGATTAAATGAAAAACTAATAATAAAATGATAATGTGAGAAAATGCAAACATTTTAAAATTATAAACCACATACATATATAACTTCCGAGTTAAACAAGAATCACAGTGGCAATTACAACCAAACAGTGATGAAAATATTTACATCAAAATTTATGAAATTTGCACAACTCAGTTCTGAGAATGACATTTATATAACAAATTGTTATTTCACATAGACAACATGAAAAACTATAAGCAAGACACAATGGAAGAAGTAGGAAAAAGAGCACAGAAACCATAAGTAAGAATAACAGTATACTTTTTTTAATATGGGGAAGAAACAATAAAACAATAAATTCAATAAATGCACCAAAAAGCTGCTTATCTGAAAAGGCTACTTAAATAGGTAAATCTCTAACAAAACTTACCAAGAAAACAAAATCAAAGGCACAAATACAGATAAGACTATAAATATACTCTGATAAAAGAATACACAGAGCAATTATATACCAATAAATTTGAAAATTTATTTTTGTGTATATATTAAGGATGCAGAAAATGATGTTTTGGTACATATACACAGTAAAATGATTCTACAGTCAAGCAAACTAATACCTATCTCCTGATATACTTGCTTTTGCATGTGTGCTAAGAGTGNCATTTTTCTTCAAAAGCATACATTTTATATGAGCCAAATTTATTTTCAAAGGTTTCTGTGAAGTAATTTCTTATAATTTATATTTTTATCTTTTGTGTATGTGTGTTTATTTTACTTCTCTCATGTGTAGTCTGAATATAACTGAAATATAATACCACTGTTTCATATCCCCTCACTTAAGAAATGAAAGTCCCAAAAGTTGGAGGAGAAAATAATCCTATAATATAAAGATAAAAATGGCTCCACAAAAGTGGAGAGAGTTTTTCGGGTTAAATCATTTTAAGGTAATTGAACTGTTTAGAAAAAAAGGCAAGGATGATAATAAATTTCATATTTTTAGCTAAATATATGAGTTAAAATTTTAAGACTTCTAAAATTTAGAAATACATGTTTCACACCATAAGAATAGAAAAAGAATGGGATATAGAAATTTCATTAATCCAATAGAAAGCTAGAAAAAGAATAACAAAACTATGGAAAAGCAAGGAAAATAGAAAGAACAAGGTAAAGTGATAGAAATGAATCCAAATATATAAATAATTACAATAATAGAAATAGATTTTTAAAATACAGCCAAATAAATGTTGGCTTTTAAAATGCAGAGGTTTATAAATAGAATAAAGAACAAACAAAACCAACTATACTATTTATGAAGTTCACATCAACAATTTAATAACACAGAAAGACTAAAAATAATAATGATTCACCTATAATATCAGAAAAGCAAGAATATGTGGCAAAAACAGAGTAAAAAGTTACTTCATAACAGTAAAAATAATGTATCCAAGAATAAATAACAGCTATAAGCTCATTTACACATAATAACTCAGCCTTGAAAAGGTAGTAGACAAATTTTTACATAATTAACAAGTATATAATCATAATCCACATAAAAAGAAAATTTTACACAAGTCTTCTGGTGATTAATAAATCAAACAGGCAAAATACTAATAAGAATATAGAAGATATGAAAAGCACAATTAACAAACTTAATCATTTGGTCATATATAGATGGTTGCATCTTAAAGTTCACGTAAAATTTAGAAGTTGACCATATTCTAGAATTCAAAGCATATTTAAACAAAGAAAACACATTGCTATCACATAGAACATGGGATTAAATGAAAAACTAATAA
>NW_007737086.1:51536-56854 GCF_000696425.1 Galeopterus variegatus
ACAGTCAAGCAAACTAATACCTATCTCCTGATATACTTGCTTTTGCATGTGTGCTAAGAGTGCCTGAAATCTACTTTCCTAGCAAAATTTTAGTACACAATACAATATTATTCACTATTGTCCTCATGCTGTACATTAGATCTTTATACTTAGATACTCTGACCAACATCTCCTCACTTCCTGCCTCCTCCCTGCCCCTGATCACCTTTATTCTACTCTCTGTCTCTATATATTCAATGTTTTTAGATTCCACGTATAAGTGAAATCATGCAGTATTTGTCTTTCTGTATCTGACTTATTTCAATTAACATAATGTCCTCCAGGTTCATCTATGTTGTCACAAATGGCAGAATGTCCTTTTTTTTAGGCTGAATAATATTCCATTGTGTGTATGTACCACAATTTCTTTACCCATTTGTCCATCAACAAATACTTAGGTTGTTTCCATATCTTGTCTATTGTGAATAATGACACAATGAATATGGGAGTGAAGATGTCTCTTTAACATACTGGTTTCATTTCCGTTGGGTGTATACCCAGAAGAGAGATTGCTGGATTATGTGGTAGTTCTGTTTTAAATTTTTAAAGAATCTCTATCCTGTTTTCCATATTGATTGTACCAATTTGAATACCCACCAACAGTATACAGGAGTTTAATTTTCTCTGCACCCTCAGTAACACTTATCTCTTGTTTTTTTGATAATAACTATCCTAAAAGGTATGAGGTAATATTTTATTGTGGTATTGATTTGCATTTGGTATTGTTTGCATTTCCCTATTGGCTAGTGATGTTGAGCACCTTTTTATATAGTTGTTGACCATTGGTATGTTTTCTCTGGAAAAAGGTCTGTTAAGGTCCTTAGCCCATTTCTTAATTAGGTTTTTTTTTGGGGGGGGGGTGTTTTGTTTTGTTTTTTTGCTATTGAGTTGTGTGAATTCCTTACATATATTTTGGATGTTAACTCCTTTATCAGATACACTGTTTGTAAATATTTTGTCTCCCAATCTTTACATTGCCTTTTCATTTTTTTCATTGTTTGCTGTGCCTTTTAGTTTGACATAGTTTCACTTATACATTTTTGCTTTTGTTTCCTGAGTTTTTGGTGTGATATCCAAAAAAATGATCACCAAGGCTAATGTCAAGGATATTTTCCCCTGTGTTTTCTTTTAGGTGTTTTATGATTTCAGGTTTTAACGTTTGTCTTTAATACATCTTGAATTGATTTTTTTGGTATAGCATAAGATAAAGATCCAATTTCATTCTTTTGCTTGTGGATATCTAATTTTCCCAACTTTATTTATTGAAGAGACTATTCTTTCTCTGCATATATTTGTGGTGCCCTTATCAAAAATTAGTTGACCATATATGCTTGAATTTATTTCTGGCCCACTGATCTATGGGTCTGTTTTTTACGCCAGTACCATGCTGTTTTGATTACTGTAGTTTTGTAATACAATGTTAAGTGAGAAAGTGTAATGCCTCTAACTTGGTTGTTCTTTCTCAAGATTACATTGTCTATTTGGGGATTTTTGTAGCTCTGTAGGAATTTTAAGAATTTTTTTTTCTATTTCTGTAAAAAATGTCAATGGAATTTTCATAGGGATTACACTGAATCTGTAGATCACTTTGGCTAATATGGACGTTTTACTTATAACATTACTTCTGCCAATCCATAAACATGGTATATTTTTCCATATATTTGTGTTTTCTTCAATTTCTTTTATCAATATTTTATAATTTTTAGTGTATAGATCTTTTACCTCCTTGGTTAAATTTATTTCTGAGTATTTTATTCTTTCTTGACACTATCATAAATGGGATTGATTTCTTGATTTCCTTTTCTTATAGATCATTATTAGTGTAAAGAAATGCAATTGATGTTTGTAAGTATATTTTGTCTCCTGAAATTTTACTGAATTTGTTTATTAGTTCTAACAGCTTCTTTTTCTTTTTTTTTTTTTTTGGTGGAGTCTTTAGGGTTTTCTACAAATAACACCATGCCATCTTCAAACAGGAATAATTTCACTTCTTTCTTTCTGATGTGGATGCCTTTTTAGCATCAAAATAAAATAAAGCATTTTGATTCTATGTTACCACTGCAGAACAGGATGGCCAAATGGGCAGCCACTGACCAAAGTTACTGAATTAGCAACTCACCTCTAAGACTGAGGTACAGAAAAAATTTTCACATACATACATTCTACTTTTCAATTTTATTTTGAAGTCTTAAGAATCACAGTCCCAAACACAGAGCATTATCAAAATTTGGTATTCAGTTGAATGCTTACTACTAAGATTTTCACAGGAAATTACCTAAATTACTTCATTGTCATTAGCATTCCATTTTCTTCTGTAATAATTTCTGCATGAATTTACATGCAGTTAGTACAACTGCATAGAAGATAAATACAAAATTGATAAGACAAATGTTTTTTTAAAGTCTTTCATTTTCAATAGATAAGACCATGATTACCTTTCAAAATGCCTCTTAAAAGTGCAGCACATAAAATAATTATTTTCTATTATACATGACCCTACAATAGACAATAAAAAATTAAAATATTTATTTAAGAAGGAAAGAGTAGGATAATCAGCACAGTGTCTTCTTCTTTCCCAAGGTTTCCAGGTTCCAAAACTGCCAGGCATTTTTAGTCTGGGGCTTTAAGAAGCATAAAAGGTCATTAATCCAAGGTGATTACAGCAAACTTCCATGGGAAGATAACCGGTCATGCAGAAATTATTTAAATGACCACAGAATTGTTACCTGGCACACTCAGCTCCCAGCTGAGGTTCCCCAAAATTTGATACAGGGAATACAGGTCTGGCTGCCTGCCCCCTTTCTAAAACAAAACACTCAAAAATCAAATGTGGGTGAAAATGGAAATCAGCTTTTATTCAGGATTACCAGTGACCTGAGGAGAGATGTTAGTTAACCTATATCTCCAGTAAACCCGAAGGAGAATGGCCAGACTAAAGCCATCTCCAAGATTCAGGTTTACTGAGAGATTTTTATAGAGGTGGCTGAGGGATTGGAATGTGGGGAAATGAAAAGCAGGAGGAAGGGGCATATGAGCAGCAAGGGCTTCATGCAGGGTCCCAGGTGCAAAGTCTCACCAAAGCTCCATTTGATTTCTGCTCCCATCTTTACTGTTATCTCAGGGTCTGGGTAGTACATGCAAGTCAACAGCTTCACGCTGGCTGGAAAACAACTTTACATTCACATAAATAATGTCATCTTACCCCATAACCAAGGTTCAAGTTATCAATAACCATGGGAAAAGAAGTAGAACTGCGAGAAATGCAAGCCAAGGAAAAAGCCGTCTTTCTAAAATTTGCGTACAACGCATGTGGTTTTAGGTCCCAACATGGCTTCAGTCCTGCCCACTCCAACGGAAGCACATGCCAGTTTAGCTTGGAGTTTTTCATGATCCCTATTGACCACTTTTCTACATTATAGCTATACTTCAGAAAGCTCGTCTTTGCAGGAGCAGCATATTTTGCATTTTAAACTCTGTTAGGTAAACAAATAAAGAAGCGCCTCTATCACTATAACCAGAGGTGGGAGACAATGAGAGTCTCGAGTGGGAGAAATGGTGAGTAAGAGCAAGATTTCAGAAATATTGAGAAAGTTAAATTGGGAGGATTTTGGATGTGTAGGTTAAGGGAGAAGCTGAGGTTAAGACATCTCTCTATCACTATAACCAGAGGTGGGAGACAATGAGAGTCTCGAGTGGGAGAAATGGTGAGTAAGAGCAAGATTTCAGAAATATTGAGGAAGTTAAATTGGGAGGATTTTGGATGTGTAGGTTAAGGGAGAAGCTGAGGTTAAGACATCTCTCAGATTTCATGCCTGGGAGGCTGGATGGATGGCACATATTTGGAGTGCAGATGAAAAAAATGAGAAACAGAGACAGAGAAGATCTGGGCAGATAAGATGATGAGTTGAGTTTTAGGAGTTGTGGGATAATCAGAATTGTAGATTTTGAGGTCATCAGATACATTCTGTGAAAAAACAGAAAAATGGATGCAGTACTTACAAAGAGAATTTACAGTTAAAAGGGAAAGGGATTTGAGCAGAACTCTGGGGAAAGTCTGTGCTGTAAAGAAACGGAACATGCAAGTGGATGAAGAAAAAAACTCAGTGCAGAGAAACAGAGAAGAGTCCTCTTATACATGCTAGGGAAGACGAATTTTAAGTAATCAACAGCCATATGGTTAATGAAATTTCATTCTGAACAACACATTCTCCCCCACATTTTTATAAGGAATTTTCTAAACTCATTTTAATTTCTCTGAAGATAAACAGTATTTATATGTCCTTCAATTCCCACCTCCCAGAGCACGTAGGAGGGTCCTTCAAAAAGTTCATGGAGAGATTTGTATTATGATTTAATCCCATTCTTCCATGAAATTTTTGAAATGCCCTCATATAGTGTATCATGCCATATTAAAAATATAAAGAACATTTTCTGTACTCTCCTGACATAGTTTTTTAAGCCACTTTAAATTTGTCAGTGAATGGGGCACCCCAGGGCCTGTGGACTGGCCTACAATCCCACTCTCTCCGCGGATCTCAGACAAGGCTGGTAGCGTGGGGAGCACCCAGCCAGCGTCGGGAGGACAGGGAAGAGGAGCCCGCCCAGATCGTCTCTCCGCCACACCCTGGGCGTCAGCCCCAGGTAAACTCCCTGTTTCCGGGAGGCAGATTCCATCTCTGGGAGCCTCAGTTTGGAAGAACCCCTAACTGATTTCTGGTGGGGAGAGGGGAGCACGGAGAACTCTCGAGCTACATTGAAGTTACTAGTGAGCTCTCCCGAAGGGCCGACCAGTGCTGGGGTGAGTCAAAGAGGAACTGTGTGCTGAGGAACCCTCCCCCAAGGAGTTCACTCCCGGCAGTCGGAGAGACTGGACACCTGCTGGGGAGAGCAGGGCAGGGCACAACTTTGATGACTCAACTGAAAGACAAGGTTTGTAGAAGACACGCTTCAGNTTAAAAATGAAGATTCCTGGAAAAGAAGAAATCAAGTTATGCTGGTCATATGAAAGAATTAAGCAATTTTCCTTCTTCTCTATGTTCTGCAATAGTTTAAATACACTTAGAAGGATCTGTTCCTTCATGCTAGGAGAAAAACTGTCTTATGAAACTATCCAGTCATGTAATTTTCTTGTTGTGTAGATTAGCTCTCTGAAAAGTATCTCATTTTCTTCCATTTCTTTTAGTTATTTTTTTCCTCTGATCTCAGCATTGATAATTTGCATTTTTCTTCAAAAGCATACATTTTATATGAGCCAAATTTATTTTCAAAGGTTTCTGTGA
>NW_007737087.1:0-15552 GCF_000696425.1 Galeopterus variegatus
TGGTTTTTTGCATTTCGGGTATCTATTTTTGGGTGTTTGTTCATTTTGGCAGGGATTTTCACTCGAATCTTCGACCTCTGATTCAAGTCTCGTAAGGTGTATGTATTCTGCCCCTTGCTATCAGGGCGTTTTCACACTCTGTGAACACTAGATGGGGCTATTGAGTCTTGCGAAGTGTTCCCGCAGGGAGTGTAATTGTTCTTTCTTTCTTTATTTATTTCTGAGATTCTGCCTCCTTTTGACAGGCCCCTCCCCACTCTGTGTGCTCCGGACAGGGCTGAGGCGTGTCTTCTACAAACCTTGACTTTCAGTTGAGTCATCAAAGTTGTGCCCTGCCCAGCAGGTGTCCTGACTCTCTGACTGCTGGGAGTGAACTCCTCGGGGGAGGGTCCCTCAGCACACAATTCCTCTTTGACTCCCCCCCGCACGGGTCGGCTCTTCGGGAGAGCTCACTAGTAACTTCAATGTAGCTTGAGAGTTCTCCGGGCTCCCCTCTCCCCACCAGAAATCAGTTAGGGTTTCTTCCCAACTGAGGCCCCCAGAGATGGAATCTTCCTCCCGGAAACAGGAAGTTTACCTGGGGCCGATGCCCAGGGTGTGGCGGAGAGACGATCTGGGTGGGCACCTCTTCCCTGCCCTCCCGATGCCGGCCGGGGGCTCCCCACGCTACCAGCCCCGTCTGAGATCCACGGGGAGATTGGGATTGTAGGCCGGTCCACAGGCCCCAGGGTGCCCCGCGTCGAGGTAAGCAAATGGCACGTCTCAGCGCGGAGCCGCACCAAGCAGAGATGGCTGGCCTGCCCTCACTAAGCTGGCCGTCTCCGCCCCCACCCGATAAAATGGAGGCAGCTCTGTTGTGGGCGCCTAGCCTGGTGTGGTAGGCGTAATAACTTCGTATAGCATACATTATACGAAGTTATACGAGGGATGCTTTAGTTCCCAGGAATCTAGAAACACAAATGGAGAATTATAGTCTGTATGGTGAAGTCTAATTTCCTCCCGGAAACAGGGAGTTTACCTGGGGCCGATACCCAGGGTGTGGCGGAGAGACGATCTGGGTGGGCACCTCTTCCCTGCCCTCCTGACGCCGGCCGGGGGCTCCCCACGCTACCAGCCCCGTCTGAGATCCGCGGGGAGATTGGGATTGTAGGCCGGTCCACAGGCCCCGGGGTGCCCCGCGTCAAGGTAAGCAAATGGCACGTCTCAGCGCGGAGCCGCACCAAGCAGAGATGGCTGGCCTGCCCTCACTAAGCTGGCCGTCTTCGCCCCCACCCAATAAAATGGAGGCAGCTCTGTTGTGGGCGCCTAGCCTGGTGTGGTAGGCGGGAGCCAGGCGGGCGTGGAGCAGTCGGGCTTCGCCCCACAGGTGGGGGCTGGGCTGGGGGTGACTCACAGAGCTCGCAGAGTTGGGCCGGTCTGGCACATTTCACTCCGTTTCTGTGCCGTTTCTGCTGGCTTTCTTGGCCTTTGTTGTCTGGGCTGCTCGCTTGTTCCCGCAGCAGAGCTTGGGTGCTCTCAGGAGTCTTCTTTTGTGTCGGCCCTAAAATCTCGAACCTGTTGTTGCTTGTTTGTCATTGTAGGATCGTTGTTGAAAGAATTATTCGTTTTTTTGTTGCTCTTGGAAATGCAATTAGTATTCTGGTATGACAGCGCACACTTCTCAGGATCGCGCTGTCTGCTGGCACGGCCGCTCCAGATCCATCGCCATCTTGGAATCTCGTGTTTGTTTTAACTTATATTTATTTAGTTATCCATCCTTTTATGCATTTATCAAACCAGTTCATTTGTTGACACATTTTAAAGTAAATTGCAAATATAGGTATATCTCAGAGATAATATGAGTTCAATTCCAGACTGCAATAAAGCAAACATCACAAAAAGGCAAGTTGCACAAATTTTTTGGTTTCCCACTGCATATGTAAGTTATGTTTACACTGTACTGTAGTCTATTAAGTATGCAATAGCATTATGTTTGAAAAAATGTACATACCCTAACTTAAAAACAGTTTATTGCTAAAAAATGTTAATGATCATCTGAGCCTTCAGTGAGTTGTAATCTTTTTGCTGGTGGAGAGGCTTGCCTCAAGGTTGATGGCTGCTGACTAATCAGTGTGGTGGTTGCTGAAGGTTGGGGTGACTATGGCAATTTCTTAAAATAAAACAATGAAGTTTGCTGCCTCAATTGTGATTGACTCTTTCATGAAAGATTTTTCTATAGCTTGTGATGCTATTTGATAGTATTTTACACACAATAGAACTTCTTTCAAACGTGAAGTCAATCCTCTCAAATTCTGCTACTTCTTTATCAACTAAGTTTATGTGACATTCTAAATCGTTTGTTGTCATTTCAACAATGTTCACAGCCTCTTCACTAGGAGTAGATTCCATCTCACGAAACAAATTGCTCAATGCAAAGTTGCCACAAACTTCAACTTGTAAAAAATGCAGTATCTGTGAAGCATAATAAACAAAGTGCAATAAAACAAGGTATGCCTGTATGGGAACACTTATGCCTAAATACTTCATCATGCATCCTTCACTACAGTTTAAGATTTTACAGGTTTTTCTTTTGATGTGAAATTTACATAAAGTTCACAAATCTAAAACTGTACACTCACAAAGTTTTGGCAAAATCATACATCTATAAAATTCAAACCCCTATCAAGATACAGAACATTAACTTCACCCTAGAATATTTCCTCATGCCCCTTCTCAGTCAGTAGTCACTTCCACCTCCTCATTAACAAAGGCAACCACTATCTCAATTTTTTCCACCTTAGAGTAGTATGGCCTGGTCTTGAATTACACATAAATGCAACCACATAGGATATACTCTTCTATATAAGCTTTGTTTCACTCAGCATAATGTTTCTGAGAGTCATTGTTTTGTTGCGTGTATTAGTAATTAGTATTTCTTTTTATTGCTAAGTGGTATTCTATTGTATGAGTATACCAAAGTCTGTTTATTCTTTCTTCTATTTTTTGACCTCAGGGCTTGTAGAGCTAGAGCTAGGGTCTGGAACTCACAGAGCCCTCGAACCCATTCACAAACCTTTAACATGCAGGTCTATGAGCTAGGTAACTGGCAAAAAGGTCCTTGGAGCCTTGGTTGAAGAAAGAATAGTCTTTATTCAGCACACACACATCTAGGAGCTAGACAGTACAAAGAAAAACTCAGAAACTCAACTGCTACAGGTAAAGTCCAAAGAAAAACTGAGCAGCTGCTAGCAGAGCTCTATTTTTAGAAACGAGCTCTCTGCCACCAGCTTGCTTCACCAACTGCAGAGCACACAATAGCAACAAAACTAAAAAGATACATTGATGCACATGTGCACTAACTCCATCCACACACAACTTGTTTACAAAGAAACTTGCTGCTCGACCCCCAACCAGATCTGAGCTGAGGGAGCCTGACTAAATTATCCTACTTTCCCCACAATCTTCCCCTTCAGGATTCCTTGCCATACAATCTATGCATTAAAAATCTTCCGCAATGGTCCCTTAGTGAAGATAAATGACCTTTTTATTTATACAACCTATTGTCTGTTTGATATGGTTTAAGGCTTGTCCTGTAGTTCTGTCCTCTAGTTGCGCATGTCCAGCTAGTAGTCATCATTGGTGTGATTTTCCATGGGAACTTGTAGTCATACTGATGTGAAGTTCAGTGCATATTCAGTAGATGATCATGCCAATGTATGTATGTACCCAGTCAACTCTGGTGCAGTGCCTGCAACGAGAACACTATGGGTGAAAAGACAGAAGGGTTATTGGTACCAATAGGGGAAGTTCTCGCCCCTCTGGTAAGATACATGCCTGTTTGCCATCCTTAGAAAAGATGGTTGCAGGAATAGGTATCTTACATAGACTGGGGCCACATAAGGCCATACAAACAGAAAACCAGTAACTTTCTGACTTTGGCAGTGGTCCCACAAGATCCACCTGCCACCATGTCAGGGGCACTCTCAATGAGTTATCTGCCCATCAGGGGCACCCATCTGCTCATTGGGAGCACATCTGCCCCTCAGGGGCACTTTTTCTCAGGTTTATGCAGCACCTGGTAAGCCATCAAGCTCCTGGCCTTGCAGCCATCGTGCTGCATTCTCCAGTGTAGCCACCCAGCTACTTCAGCTGCTGGAGCTCTCTCTAGCCACCTTACCTTAGCCAGCACATCAGCTTCATCATTGCCAATTCAACTAGATGATCATGCCAATGTATGTATGTACCCAGTCAACTCTGGTGCAGTGCCTGCAACGAGAACACTATGGGTGAAAAGACAGAAGGGTTATTGGTACCAATAGGGGAAGTTCTCGCCCCTCTGGTAAGATACATGCCTGTTTGCCATCCTTAGAAAAGATGGTTGCAGGAATAGGTATCTTACATAGACTGGGGCCACATAAGGCCATACAAACAGAAAACCAGTAACTTTCTGACTTTGGCAGTGGTCCCACAAGATCCACCTGCCACCATGTCAGGGGCACTCTCAATGAGTTATCTGCCCATCAGGGGCACCCATCTGCTCATTGGGAGCACATCTGCCCCTCAAGGACATTTTTTCTCAGGTTTATGTGGCACCCAGCAAGCCACTGACCACCCAGTCTTGCAGCCAGCATGCTGCATTCTCCAATGTAGCCACCCAGCTACATCAGCTGCTGGAGCTCTCTTCAGCCATCTTACCTTAGCCAGCACATCAGCTTCATCATTGCCAATTCAACATCAAGCCTCCAGTCCTCACCTGCCCCCAAAAGACGAGCACCTTGGCCTGTTCCTTAGTCAAAATGGGAGAGTTTGTCTGCCTCCTCAGGAGCAATAAAAAAAATCCTTTAAATCCACTGAGCGTACCATGCTACCTGTTTCTGGACATTTAGTAAAATGCTATTCAGGGTGCAATTGCTGCCACAAGGCAAACAGAACTGCATTTGGGTGCCGGTCAGTTTTCTTTTTATCAACCCCTGCTGCAAGCAAGTCAAACCACATCTGCTTACAGCTAGTCTTGCTTGGTCTCCTCGGGATAAAATCCCAAGTATTTCTTGGGGGTTTGCTCCTAGCCACCTTTCAGACCCCTTTTGCTTGTCTCCTATTCTCTACTTCACCCAAGCTGGATATCATGGTCATTACCTCATGTATAGGATGACCAATGTATGGGGTCAGTATGGCCATCAGTGACCCAAAGGACATTGACAGGGCATTTCACAGCACTATGTCTCTCATGCTGCCTGTAAAGTTTTTATCATCTGGGCCATGAGTGTTCACATTAAACATGGACTGCCGCATTCCCAGCTCTCAAATTATTTGGACTAACTCAGCATACGTTCGCCATTTACTAACAATCTTGGGCAGTTCTCCAGCATTTAACCACACAGTTCAGGCAGCTGCACTCACCCATTCCATTAAGGAATGATTACCTGGCCCTTGTGCATATCTGCGGCTATTCTGCAGCTGCTGCCTCAGGGATGGGTGCATGGTGATGGAGGCTAATTTTTCCATCTCCTCACTAGAGCATACCACACTATCCACCCCTAGATCCCATAACCACAACAACCAAGCAGCCAGGGGCTCCCCCTGTTTCTGCTAAAACTGTCTCCCCAAGTCAACTAACTCAACCTGGGTATGCGGGACATAGGTGGTAAATTGGGTCATCTGTGGATTGCCCACTGGTTGTTTGTCCGGTCCCATAGGCTGCTCATGTTTCACTTTCTGATGCACAGCAGGTTGTGCCTAGAGATGCACGTTCTCCCCCAACTCACCACTGGATTCATCGTCTTCCCTGGTGTGAGAAGCTGGAGTGGCCAATCGCCACACATCATCTACCAGGACATCTATCTGCGCTTCCAACAACTCTGCTTTCTGCTTCGAATCTTCCAGGAGCTGCATGTCATCTGCCAACAACTCTGCTTTCTGCTTCAGATCTCGATCAGTTTGCAGCAGAGTGAGCAGCAGCCAGGCTCAAGTCAGCAGAAAAGTGGCCACTGGGCACCACACACTCAAAGACAGCCACATTTCCTCCCCCTCCCAAGGGGCTTTCTGTTTCAGTGCCTGGTCTATGCTGCCTTGCATTACAGTAAGCAGGAACCAGATCCCAGTCAACAGAAAAGTGGCCATGTGGCACAACATGTTCAATAGTAGCCACATTTTCTCCTTCTCCAGGGGCTTCTTGGCTCCTGTACCTGCTCGGAATCCTGCTCCAACTCTGCCAACTGTAGAGCTAGAGCTACGGTCCTCGGGCCCATTCACAAACCCTTCACACGCAGGTCTATGAGCTAGGTAACTGGCAAAAAGGTCCTTGGAGCCTTGGTTGAAGAAAGAATAGTCTTTATTCAGCACACACACATCTAGGAGCTAGACGGTACAAAGAAAAACTCAGAAACTCAACTGCTACAGGTAAAGTCCAAAGAAAAACTGAGCAGCTGCTAGCAGAGCTCTATTTTTAGAAATGAGCTCTCTGCCACCAGCTTGCTTCACCAACTGCAGAGCACACAATAGCAACAAAACTAAAAAGATACATTGATGCACATGTGCACTAACTCCATCCACACACAACTTGTTTACAAAGAAACTTGCTGCTCGACCCCCAACCAGATCTGAGCTGAGGGAGCCTGACTAAATTATCCTACTTTCCCCACAGGGCTACTTCCAGTTTGGGCTATTAAGTAAAAAGCTGCTAAGTCATCTTGTGCACGTATTTTGTGAATTCCTGTTTTCCTTTCTTTTGGGTGTACCTTTAGTTACAAAAGAGGTAGCACGAGCATCTCCAAAATAATTGTGATATTTCCTTTCCTACCAATATGTGAAAAGTCCAGTTGTTCCAAAACTGCAACAACTTTAGTGTCAAGCATCTTAATTTTAGCCATTCCAGAGGTATTCAGTCATTTCATGTGGTTGTAATTTGCATTTCTCCCATGACTAATTATGTTTAGCACTTTCCTGTGTGCTTATTGGTCATTAGTATATCTTTTGTGAAGTGTTTGTTCAGATGTTTTAACCAAATTTTTTTGGGGGGGAGGATTATTTATAGAGCCTAGGTATGGGCTCTTTGCCAGATACCTGTTTTGACAGTAATTTATCCTAATTTGTGGCTTTTCTACTCATTTTCTTAATGGTGTCTTTTGACAGGCAGAAGTTTTTAATATAGAACTCTAATTTATCTTTTTTTGCATGTTGTTATTGCTTTCTGTGCTTTTTCTAAGAAATATTTTACAACCCCTAATTCAAGAAGACATACTGCCATATTTTACTCTAAAGTTTTATACAGTTTATACAGGGGTTGAGCTTCATATTTTTCTTATGGATATTCAGTTATTTCCAGTTGGTTTGTTGAAAAGAATTTTCTTTCTCCATTTATTTCCTTTAATGCCTCTATTGGAAAAAAATAAGTACACATGTGGATTTCTTTCTGGGGACTCTATTCTGCTCTATTGATCTATTTGACAATCCTTATATTAGTAACACACTGTCTCTATTACTGTATAAATCATGAAGTCTAATAATGTAACTATCCTAACCTTTTTTTTAGAGATTGAATTATTTTGGTCCTTTGCTTTTCCATATAAATTTTAGAATAGTTTATAAATTTTCTCAAAAATACCTGCTGTGAGGGCCGGCCCGTGGCTCACTCGGTAGAGTGCGGTGCTAATAACACCAAGGCCCTGGGTTCAGATCCCACATAGGGATGGCCGGTTCGCTCACTGGCTGAGCGTGGTGCTGACAACACCAAGTCAAGGGTTAAGATCCCCTTCCCGGTCATGTTTTAAAAAAAAAAAAAAAATACCTGCTGTGAGGGCCGGCCCGTGGCTCACTCGGTAGAGTGCGGTGCTAATACCACCAAGGCCCTGGGTTCAGATCCCACATAGGGATGGCCGGTTCGCTCACTGGCTGAGCGTGGTGCTGACAACACCAAGTCAAGGGTTAAGATCCCCTTACCGGTCATCTTTTAAAAAAAAAAAAAAAATACCTGCTGTGATTATGATTGGCATTCCATTTATCTACTAATCAATATGAAGACAATTAACATTTTAGCAATATAAAGTCTTACTATCCATAAACATTTAAGCCTTCCTTAATTTCTCTCAGCAGTGTTCTGTAGTTTACAGTGTAGAGGTCTTACATGCCATTTGTTCAACTTATTTCTAAGTATTTTATATATATATTAATGCTATTATAAGTGGAATTGCTTTTAAAATTTTATTTTCAATGTTTTTCTGCTGCTATATAAACATACAATTGATTTTTGCATATTAGCCTCATATCCTGCAACTTGCTAAATTTACTTATTTCTTGTAGTTGTTTTTTTATATTCCTTAGGACTTTCAATGTAAGCAATTACTTCAATTCTGAAGAGACAGTGTTAATTCTTCCTTTCCAATTTTTATACCTTTCGTTTCTTTTTCTTGAATTATTGCAACAGCTAGGATCTAGTATTATAATATTAAAATAGAAGTGGTTAGAATGACCATCTTTTCAGTCTTCCTGATTTGGAGGAATAGTCAGTAAAGGATAATGTTAGCCATAGATTTTTCACAAATTCCCTTTATAAGAATAAGAAAGTTTTCTTCTATTCTTAATTTCCTTAGAATTTTCGTTATTAATGGATTTTTAATCTTGTCAAATGCTTTTTTATGTGTTTGAAAGCATCATATTTTTCTTTATTCTGTTTCTATGATGAATTACATAAAAAGATCTTAGAATGTAAAATCAAACTTGTATTTCTGAGAGAGATCTTACCTTGCCATTATATACTATCATTTTTATGTATTGCTGGATTCAATTTCCTAGTATTTCATGAACAATTTATGTGTTTTCTTTTTTGAAGGCTATTGGTCTGTAATTTTCTATGTCTTTATCAGTGCTCTCTTTTTCTTTTTAAAGTTTTTCTGGTCTTGTAAAAAGAGATGTAAATAGTTCTTCCTTTATTTTTTGAAAGATTTTGTATAAATATTGTACCTTTTTTTCTTAAATGTTTGATGAAAATTTCCAGTGAAAGCATCTGGCCCTGGAGTTTTCTTTGAATGTTATTGATTTAAAAATTCTTTTTTTAAAATTGAAACATAATTGGTTGTACATATTTGTGGGTACAGAGTTGAATGTTAATACCTATGTACAATATGTGATGATCAAATCAGGATAATTGGTATACTCATCTTTACAAAACGTAATCATTCTTTGTGACCCTCTGCCAATTTCTCGCTAAAGCTATTCAGATTTTCTGTTTTACCTTGTGTCAGTTTGGTTAAATTTTGTTTTTCAAGGAATTAGTTCATTTCATCTAGGGAGTTGAATTTGTTAGCACAGAGTTGTTTATACGATTTTTTTGTCCTTTAAATGTCTACAGAATCTTTCATTCATGATATTGGTAATTTGTTTCTACCTATTGTTCTTTATTTGTCTAGTTTTGTTCAATTTGTTGATCATTTCAGTGAACCAATATTTTGCTTTTAAATTTTCTCTACTGCTTTTCTTTTTTCTATTTCATTGAATGCTGCTTTTATCTTTACTATTTTCTACTTTCTACTTTAAATTTACTTTGCTCTTCTTTTGTATCTTTTCTTCAATATAACCAAAGCTTTAAATTTTACTCTAATTGGCATCACTCATATTTCAATATGTTGTATTTTATTACCATTCAGCTAGACTTTTTCCCTTTCTGTTATTTTTTTTTCCCCTTGACCCATGGTTCACTTAAATGTTTGTTGTCTAATTTCCAAATACTTATGATTTCTCTAAATACCTAATGGTTATTAATTTTTATTTCAATTCAATTGTGGTCAGAAAAATTCTCTATATGAGGTTTATTCTTTTTACTTTACAGAAATGTGTTTTATTGCCCAGGATATGGTCTATACTGGTGAAAGTTCTGTGTGCACTGAAAAGATTATACATTCTTCAGTAGTGGGATAAAATCTATGTGAAATTAGCCCAAGATGTTTAATAGAGTTATTTAATGTTTTTTTGTCTTTACTGACTTTTTTTCTCCTGTTTTTCTGTCACTTACTGAAAGAGAGATGTTACAATCTTGAACTATGATTGTGGAATTAAGTATTTCTCCCTTTTTTTTTTTTTCCTTTTTGTCTTTTTTCGTGTCCGGCAACGGATCGCAACCCTCAGTGTTGCACCCGTACCGGACCGGGACTGGCAACGGGATCGCAACCCTCGGTGTTGCCCCCGCGCCTCACTCAGCCAGTGAGCGGGAACCGGTCTGTATGTGGGATCCGAACCCTCGGCGAGAGCGCCGCCGCGCTTCCCAAGCGGCGCACTGTAGCAGTGCGCCACCGGGCCAGCCCAATATTTCTCCCTTTAAATCTGTCAATCGTTGCTTCATATATTTTGAAGCTCTGTCAATTGATGCATATTCGTTTGATGGCTATGTTTTCTTGATAGATTGATATTTTTAATCATTATCAATCTCTACCTCTGGTGATATTTTTGTCTTGAAGTCAAAATTTTTTTTGTTTCAGATATTAATATAGTGCCCTCAGCCCCTTTTCATGGTAAGTTTTAGCTAACTTATATCTTTATATTTAGTGTGCCTCTTGTGTGTATGACATAGTTGATTTTTTTCCTTTTTTGACTGGAATGTTTAGTCCATTAACATTTAATGTTGTTATGTATATGGTTGAATTTAGATCTTCCACTTTATTTTTTGTTTTCTGTTTGTTCTGCCTTTACTTTTTTTTTACCTCTGTTCTTTCTATTTTGTTTTCTTTTGGATTGCTTATTTTTTAGAAGTTGTGTTATGTATATGGTTGAATTTAGATCTTCCACTTTATTTTTTGTTTTCTGTTTGTTCTGCCTTTACTTTTTTTTACCTCTGTTCTTTCTATTTTGTTTTCTTTTGGATTGCTTATTTTTTAGAAGTTGTATTTTAACTTTTCTGTCAGCTTTTTTTATTGGAACCACATTTAACATATACATTTATTTAGAAAGGTTGACATATTACAGCATTTAGTCTCTCATGGTACATGGTATATTTCTCTATTCGAGTCACTTTTTAAGTGTTTATGCAGTAAATCTAGCTTTGTTCATACATACCCTACACAATTTTTAGGGTTATTCCCTCATTTTTGCGTGTGCGTGTGTGTCATTCTTACAATTTAGAATGGAATTTTTTAAAGTCATACTTTTTATTTCTAACATAAAACTTACCAGTTCCTGTATATTTATTTATTTGGATACTTATTATTTTATTACAACCATATTGTCTTGCCAGGAAAATGTCCCAACATTTACAGCCAATTTTTTTGTCATGTCTAACTGCACTAATAAACACATTCAGAATGATGCTAAATAGTCACTAGAATGAGCATTTTTGTTTTGGTCCCTATTTTGCTCAAAATGATTAAGCCTAGCCATTTTAATATTTCTTCATTGTATTAATTTTAGACATTTATCTACTGAAGCATGACTTTGAAAGATGAGGATATTGATGGACTTGCATTTCCATTTTTCTCTTTCATGCCAATTTTTTTTCTTATTAATATTGCATTATCAATATTTTAAATGATTGCCTTCTATTCTGTAACCTTAGCTTTCACAGTTGTTTAGCCTTAGGATTCAGTGTTCCCAGTCTTTACACATCTGTACCTTTTTTTGTTTGTTGTTGTTTATTTTTTGGCAACTGGCCAGTATGGGGATCCAAACAGTGACCTTGGTGTTGGAAGGCTGTGCTCTAATGAACTGAGCTAACTGGTCAGCCCTATTTATTTGTATCTTAAGTCATCTCTTGACTGGCTGGATCCCATAATGGTATTTTTGCAAGTCAGGCTTATGAGACCTTGTTTCCTAGGGCTGCCATAAACTACCACAAACTAGGTGGCTTAAATAACAAAAATATATTGTCTCACAGTTCTTGGAGCTAGAGATCTAAAATCAAGGCGTTGACAGGGTTGATTTCTTCTGACAGTAGCGAGGAAGGATCTGTTGCAGGCCTCTCTCCTTGGCTTGTACATGGCTGTCCTCTCCATGTCTCTTCACATCATCTTTCTTCTATACGTACCTGCCTCTGTGCCCAAATTTCCTTTTTTTATAAGTATACCAGTCACATGGGATTAAGGGCCCACCCTACTTCAGTATAACTTTACCTTAATTAATTACATCTGCAATGACTCTATTTCCAAATAAACTCGCATTCTGAGGTAATGGGGGTTAGGATTTCAACATATGAATTTGAGGAGGACACAATTCAGTCCATAACAGGGCTCCATTGCCCAAGGCCATGCACATTTAAAAACATTTTCCTTTTGGACCATGCACAAATGGCAACTCCACTCATTGTGAATTCCTGGATAGCACTTGTTTTTTAATCCCTCTGCTCAGAACTTCATAGATATTATTCTGCTGTCTTCTGGAATTGACCATTGCTGTGAATGAGGCTGACTAGAGGTGAGCAAAGGATTCCTTCTCTCACATTTCACTCTGTCCTTGTCTGGTCATTTACTATCCAATTTTTCCAGGAATATGATGTACTCTTTTAATATACAAATTTATATCTTCCTTTATTCCATGACGTTTTTGTTTAATTTCATTTTCTACATTTGAATGCTTTCTTTACTCTGCACTTCCACAGTAACTATTGGCAGCATATTAGGTCTATTTTCAGGTCCTCTAAATCTAGCACCTTTTCTCCAGCTACTTTTTAAAAAATTTTTTCAAGTATTTTTCTCTTTATAGTTTTTGTTTCTCTCAAGCAGCTTATTTTCCAGGTGACTAATTTGTTTTCAGTAATACCTATACAATTTCTTGCTGTTGCTAATGAAGGTCTTAATTTTGTAATGGTTTTATTATCTTCATCTTCTTTTCTCAGCCCTGCTAGCTCACTTCAGTCTTTCTGTTATCTTGTCTCTTCTTTGAGCTCTTTTCTTCCTATTCATTTATTTTGAATTTTGTATTTTTAAGTATACAGAGAACTTTCTTTTTTTTTTTTTCCTTTTTGTCTTTTTTCGTGTCTGGCAACGGATCGCAACCCTCAGTGTCGCGCCCATACTGGACCGGGACCGGCAATGGGATGGCAACCCTCGGCACTGCGCCCGCACCTCGCTCAGCCAGTGAGCGGGAACCGGTCTGTATGTGGGATCCGAACCCTCGGCGGGAGCGCCGCCGCACTCCCAAGCGGCGCACTGTAGCAGTGCGCCACCGGGGCCGGCCCTACAGAGAACTTTCTAATCTAAAATTTTTCTTTGTTTTCTGGGCTAATTGTTCTTCTAAATGTAATCTTTGTAAGTTATTTATTTGTGCTCTGTCCCCTTTTCCTTATTCTTCTTTAAGGGGCCATACAAGGATCTTACACTGAATCCTGATTATTGAGCACCTGCAGGTTGCACTGCCACATGTGAGCTGTCCTGCAGTGAATTTTTAAAAATTAAGAGGAAAATAGTATTTTGCATTTACCCTGATATTTACCATTTTGAATGCTCTTTATTCCTTCCTGAAGATTCGAATTCCATCTGGTATCATTTCACTTTTGCTTCAAGAATTCCCTTTGTGGGGCCGGCCCGGTGGCGCACTACCACAGTGCGCCGCCTGGGAGTGCGGTGGCGCTCCTGCCGAGGGTTCGGATCCCACATACAGACCGGTTCCTGCTCACTGGCTGAGCGAGGTGTGGGTGCAACACCGAGGGTTGCGATCCCGTTGCCGGTCCTGGTCCAGTACGGGCGCGACACTGAGGGTTGCGATCCGTTGCCGGACACAAAAAAAGACAAAAAGGAAAAAAAAAAAAAAAGAATTCCCTTTGTGGATTTTTTGTTTTGTTTTATTTTGGTAGTTCAGGTCACGTGGCTATAAATTCTCTTAGTTTCAATGTCTCTTTCTTAAAAAGTCTTTATTTTATTTTCATTCTTGGAAGATATTTTAACTGGATAGTTTTCTACATTGACCTTTTTCCCTAGTCGATTAACTTTGTAGGACTCAAACTGTACTTTTGTTTTTCGGGAAGCAACTGAAACCTCAGTTCAGTTCTTTCCAAGGGCTGCTTGGAGTCTTCCTCATACATGTGTAGTTCAGGGGCCAGCCAGAGATTTGGGGAGAGCTCTTCTTCTCTTACTTGCTTTTCCTTGGATATTCACTTCACTTTCCACTGGTTGTGGTTGCCCCTGTCTGGTTTTTCAGGCCAGAAATAGTACAGGTTTTCTGGCAGAGTTTTAGCCGCTCTGTGCAGTGCCTACTGCAGCCTTCCCTCAAATTATAAGCCATAGGAAATATTAAACTTACCCCATGTAGTCCTTAATTCCAAGATTAAGGTTCTCTCTTGAAACTGATTGCTTTTGTTCCTTCTTCTAGTGTCTTTGTGTGGTTATTTTTGTGTTTTGCTCAGACTGAAGATCAGTCCAGTTGGAGTTTTCTCAGACTTACTGGAGATGGAACTCCAACAACAGGCTTTTGGGTATTAGAAGCTTACCATTTTAATATTTCTTGTTTATTTCATATGGACACTATCATCTTGATATTCATAGGTAAATCTTGATACTTATATGCTTCATCTAAGATGATCTATCAATTTCAGAATATTTCTTCAAGGAAAAATAAAGGAAACTCTGTTTATTTTACCCCTAATCATTGCAGAGTAAAAATTGTCACAAACATCCTTTGAACTGATTATTATCATCCCTAGTTTTACAGATGGGAAAATCAAATTTCAAAGAGTTTGCTTCTATGTTGTTGGTGGGGCTGTAAATTAGCACAGCCATTATGGAAAATAGTAGGAAGGTTCCTTAAACAACTACGGGTAGAACTACCATATAATCCAGCAATCCCACTACTGGGTATATATTCAAAAGAATGGAAATCATCATATTGAAGGAATATGCACTCCCATGTTCATCGCAGCTTTATTTACAATAGCCAAAATATGGAACCTATCTGAGTATCTATGGACGGATGATTGGATAAGGAAAGTGTGGTATATATACACAATAGAATACTGCTCACCCATAAAAAAGAATGAAATTCTGCCATTTACAGCAACATCAATGAGTCTGGAGAAAATTATGGTAAGTGAAATAAGCCAGACAAGGAAAGAGAAATACTGCATGTTCTCACTCATAACAGGGTGCTAAGAAGGAAGAAAGGAAGGAAAGAAAGGAAGAAGGGAAAGGGAAGGAAGAAAGGAAGCAAGAAGGAAGGGAGGAGAAAGAGAGAAAGAAAGACAGAAAAAAAAGAAAGAAAAGACCACAACAATACATTGAACTTTCAGAAGGAAAGAACAAACCTAAGGTTACTAAAGATGGGGGAGGGGAAGGGAAAGGTTGGGGAAATGATAGGTTGGGTAAAGGACATAAAGAAAAATCATGATTTGTAATAATGAATATGCTAATTGTTTTAGTCTGTTTTGTGTTGCTATAACAGAAATACCTGAGACTGGGTAATTTATAAGGAAAAGAGGTTTATTTGGCTTACGATTCTGGGACAGCTGCATCTGGCATGGGCCTCAGGCTGCTTCTACTCATGGTGGAAAGTGGCAGGCAGCCAGTGGGTACAAGCAGATCCCATGGTGAGAAGAAGCGAGAGAGAGAGAGAGAGAGAGAGAGAGAGAGAGAGAGAGAGAGAGAGAGAGAGAGAGGGGGGGCG
>NW_007737087.1:15936-38914 GCF_000696425.1 Galeopterus variegatus
CATGGCGAGAAGAAGCGAGAGAGAGAGAGAGAGAGAGAGAGAGAGAGAGAGAGAGAAAGAGGCGCCAGAGTCTTTTTAAGCAACGAGCTCTCCTGGGAACTAATAGAGTGAGAACTCACTCATTAATCTCCCCTCCCCCAGGGAGAGCATTAATCCATTCATGAGGGATCCACCCCCATGACTCAATCAGTTTCCAACACTGCCACATTGGAGATCAAATTTCCACATGAGTTTTGGAGGGGACAACACATCCAAACTCCATCATTCCACCCCTGGCCGCCGAAAACTCATGTCACTGTCACATACAAAATACAATCATTCTATCCCAACAGTCCCAAAAGTCTTAGCTTGCTTCAGCACCAACTTAAAAGTCCAAAGTCTCCTCTGAGACCTAAAGCAAAAGTCCTTCCAGCTGTGAACCTGAAAAACAAAACCAAATTTATCTACTGCAATACAATGGTGGAACAGACATTGGGTATACATTCCCATTCCAAAAGGGAGGAATAGGCCAAAAGAAAGGAAAAATAGGCCCCAAACAAGTCTGAAACCCAGCAGGGCAGGCATTAAATCTCAAGGCTGGAGAATCAGGTACCTTGATTCCATGTTCGACTGCCTCTGCACACTGGTGTGGGGGTTGGGTCCCCAAGTCCTCCGGCAGCTCCACTCCTATGGCTTTCCTGGTCTTGGGCCACACTTCACCTCTCCCAGGCTGTTGTTCCACTCTGGTAGCTCCACAGTTCTGGGATCTCCAAAGCAGTCCCATTTTCCCAGCTCCACTAGGCATGGTGCTGTTGGGGTTTCTCTGCTGCAACTCTGACCCCACATTTCTGCTTGGCATTGCTCTAGCAAAGGCTGTTTGCAGTGACTCCACCCCTGTGACAGATCTCTTCCTGGGCCCCCAGACTTTTCCATACATATTTTGAAATCCGGGTGGAGGCTCCCAAGCCTTCCCAGCTCTGGCATTCTGTGAGCCTGCAGACCTAACACCATGTGGACGCCACCAAGACTTCCGGCTTGTATTTTCTAAAGCTGCGGGTCCAGCCACACCTGGGGCCAATTTAGCCATGGCTGGAGCAGCCAGAGCAGCTGGGATGCTGGTGCTGGAAGCAGTTTCTTGAGGTGGCCCTGGGCAGCGAGCCCATGGAGGGTGCCTTGGGCCTGTTGCCCAAGACCATTCTGTCTCCCGAGGCCTTTGGGTCTGAAATGGAAGGGGCACCCTTCCAGACTTCTCAAATGCCTGCAGGGCTTTCCTCTCATTTTCTCTGCTATTATCATCTGGCTGCCTCACCGCCAAGATAATGTCTTTAGCAACCTGTTTATCTGCTTCACCCTTGCATTGTTCTCTGACTCTCTGCTTCTTTACCGTATGGCCAGGCTGCAAAGTTTCCAAATCTTTACGCCCCGCTTCCATTTTAAATTCTGGCTTTACATCATGCCTTCGCCGCCATAACTCAGAGCAGGGTGCTAGAAGTAGCCATGCAGCATTCTTAATGCTTTGTTGCTCAGAAATTTCTTTAGCCAAATGCTCTGGTTCACAACTCTTAAGTTCCAACTTCCACTAAGTCCAAGGGCATGGACACAATGCAGCCAGGTTCCTTGCTATGGTGTAGCAAGGGTGATCTTTTGTCCAATTCCCAATAAGTTCCTCATTTCTGAGACCTCATCATGCACATGGCCTTTACTGTGCACATTTCTATCAGCATTCTGCTCACCACTACATAAGTTTCTAAGGCATTCCAAACTTTCCCTCGTCTTTTTCTCTTCTTCTAAGTCCTCCAAACTCCTCCAACTGTTGCCCATTACCCAGTACCAAAGCTGCATCCACATATTCAGGTTTCTGTTTAGTAACATCCCACTCCTCGGTACCAATTTTCTGCTTCAGTCTGCTTTGTGTTGCTATAACAGAATACCTGAAACTGGGTAATTTATAAAGGAAAGAGGTTTATTTGGCTTACGATTCTGGGACAGCTGTATCTGGAGTGGGCTTCAGGCTGCTTCTACTCATGGCGGAAAGTGGCAGGGAGCGAGTGGGTACAAGCAGATTACATGGCGAGAGGAAGCAAGAGAGAGAGAGGGGAGGTGCCAGGGTCTTTTTAAGCAACGAGCTCTCGTGGGAACTAATAGAGTGAGAACTTACTCATTAGTCCCCCTTCCCCCAGGGAGAGCATTAATCCATTCATGAGGGATCCACCCCCATGACTCAATCAATTTCCAACACTGCCACATTGGAGATCAAATTTCCACATGAGTTTTGGAGGGGACAACACATCCAAATTCCATCACTAATGATGAAAAAATAAAAATTAAATAAAAAATAAAAATATAGGAGGTGCTACCAGGGCAATTGGGCATGAAAATAAAATAAAAGCATTTGAGAGTTTTAAGAGCATACACACATAACTCGCCCTCCAAGACAGACATACAAAATCACTCAGATTTTGTCACTGCACATACTGGAGGACACATCCAGGCACACAGCACAAACTCACAAATTCCCGAAAAATAATGCCCCACAAACACCAACAGAGACTTCCAGATACACACACAGCCGAAGTGTCTGCACTCCTCCCCAGCTTTCATCCCTCCTTTGGACTAGCCACTATCTGACACTTTGTGCATTTTACTTGTGTCTCATTTCTTGCCTCCTAGAAGTTCAGCTTCATGGAGAAAGAGTATTTGTTTGGCTTTGTTTACTGCAGCACCTACTAGAAGGCCTGTTTCACAGGAGGTGATTAATACTTACTGAATCATGAGATCAAGCAGACCCAGGGGTTTTACACAAACCTCAGAGGCCCATGCCCACTTGATTTTCACAGTGAATTCTTGTCAACCCATGTGGCAGAGGAGTGTCTCCTGGCCCCCACATCAATCCCCAAAAGTGCTTTAATCCAAATGAGTTGAAAAGGTCCAAGCAAAACCCTGCACATGGATGTTCTCAGCAGTATTATTCGTAATTTTCAAAACTTGAGAGCAACCAAGATGCCCCATGTTGGGAAAATATAAGGAAAATAGTAAGGGCCCCTCAGATGTTTGGAGACTTGCCGAGCATCTGAGGTGGGTATGCACGTGCACACGAGTGTTCCACGTTATTGTCTAATGTGATTGTGCATGTGCATCCGGGTTTTTTTTTTTGGATTATGGACTTGAGTGTAAAGGACTAATGGCACAGATGTGTGAAGCTTCAAGAGGATGCTCCTAAAATGGAAAGCCATATTAGGTCGACTGCTCCTAGCTCTGAATAAAGCCTATTATTTCTTCACCCACGGCTCCCAGGACTTTTTCCTATTACCTAGCTCGTAGACCTGTGTGTGAAGGGTTTGTTACCCAGTCTGGACAACGGGCTCGAGGGGTCTGTGAGACCTAGCCCTTGCTTCACACCCCATAATAGATACATGGATAAATAAACTCCCACATCCAGATAATGGAATATCATGCAGAACTAAAAAGAAATGAGCTATAAAGACATGATGGAAATTTAAATTAATATTACTAAGTGAAAAAAGTGAATCTGAAAAGACAAAAATAAAAAAGTTTGAATGACTTGCCCAAGGTCACATAGCTAATATTTAGTTTTCTATTACTGTGTAACAAACTATCCCTATATTTAATGGCTTAAAATGTTTACTATTTGCTCTGGATTCTGAGTCAGGAATTTGGACAGGGCATAGAGAAAGGTCTGTCTCTGTTCCATGATGACTTGGGCCTGAGCTGGGATGATATAAATGGCTGATGGTTGATTGGTGGCTTCACTAGGGTCATAAATGTAGGGCCTCAATTCTTGTGGTAGCTAAGGTTCCTCGATTCTTTGTTTCGAGAACTACATGTGGATAGTTTGAACTTCCTTGCAGCATGGTGGTCTCAGTGTGGTACTGATGATGGCTGGCTTCTCCCTAAGCAAAGCAGATTTCAAGTTCCTTAAAGCCTAGGTCTAAAACTGGCAGAGCATCACTCCCCAACATCCTATTGGTCAAGGCAAGTCACAAAGCAGGACAGCCCACATTCAGGAGGAAGGGAATGGACTCTCCCTCCTGATGGATGGATCAGCACGCCTACAAAGGGATGAGAGGAATTGATGACAGCCATTTTTTGAGGCCATCGGCCACAGTTAGAGCTACGTGGCAGATCCGGGATTCTAAACTGCGTCTGCCAGATTCCTACAACCAGAATCTTTCTATTAAGAACTACTTAAGGGAACCTGGTAACTCTCCACATGGGTTATCACCATTAATAACTCCCCTCAGTTCACTGTCAAAAGGCATTGGTCTCCCATAATCACCGGAGCCTAGTGTTGGCCTTCCTTAAATTATTACATATCCCAGGCAACAAGGGAGATTTCTGGGGTAAATTTGGGCTTTCGATTCAAACTGTTCAATTAATTTCCAGTCTAATAGATGACACCTTCATTCCAATACTGTCTCCTCTTGCGATGCTGAGACTGAAACACAGTGATCTTATTTATTGACTTGGTTGCTTGTATTAGGCTGTCTCCTCTCTCTAGAATCTAAGCTTCTTTAGGGTAGGAATTTTTCTCTCTCTTGTTCATCACTGTATCCCTGTACTTAAAATAGTGTTGGACCAGGATAGATGCTCATTAAGCATTTGTGAAACATTTGATTGAGTAAACAGAAAGTGTCACTTCCTCGTTTAAAAACTCTCCACTAGGGCTGGCCAGTTAGCTCAGTCAGTGGGATTAGAGCATGATATTATAACACCAAGGTCAAGGGTATGGATTCCTGGGGAAAAAGAAAAAGAAAAGAAAAACTCTGCACTAACTCTTTATTGCTTTCAGGGTAAAAGCCTCAGCATTTTAATGTGATCCACAGACCTTCCACAACCTTGCTCCTACTTACCTCCTCAATATCATCTATCTCAAATTCTCTCTGCCTTAATGATTACACTTACCTTTCCTTAATCATCTACTATGGGTCAGGAGTATTCAGTACATTAGCTCGCATAATCCTTAAAGGAACATTTAACATAGATGCCATTATTCTCATTTTAAAGATGGAGAAATTAAAGTTCATAGAAGTGAAGCCACTTATCTAAGGGATAGGGTTATGATTCACAGGTATGTCCATTATTGTCATGCCCTAATACCTCTCCCCAGTGTTCCAACCACACTCAGCTATTTCCATTTCCATGAACAGCCGTGATCTCTCAGTTCTTTGAGTGGAACCACTCCCTCTTCCTGGAACACTTTCCTTAACTTTACTTGGTTTACACCTACTCATCGTTTGAAAGTCAGCTCAAATGTCATGTCCTCTAGAAGCCTTCTCTATTTTTCCCCCATTACAGGCTAGATTATGGACCCCTCTTTGTCATCCCAACAAAGCTGTGCACTTCTCCATCATCGTGTTTCCACTCTTCTTTAGTCATTACTTTGTCTTGTCTGCCTCTTGCACTGTTAGTTCCTTGAGGTGGAAACCACTATTTATTTCCACCCCCCAGAAACTATCCGGAGCTGTGCTAATACAGTAGCCACCAGCACGTGTGTCTACTGATCACTTGAAGTGTGGCTAGTCAAAATTGAAATGTACTGTAAAATACACATGTCGAAGACTTAATATGAAAAAGAATGTAAATATGTTAACAATTTTCTATATTAAATACGTGTTAAAGTGATAATACTTTGGATCTCTTGGTTTAAATAAAATATATTATTAAAATTAATTAGGCCTGTTTATTTTTACTTTCTTAAGGTGACTACTAAATTTTAAATGATATATATTTTGTTTGGACAGTAGTTGTGGGGAAAATAAAATAGTTTGGTCAGGCTCCCTCAACTCAGGTCCAGTTGGGGGTCATGCAGCACATTTCTTGTAAACAAGTTGTGTGTGGGTGGAGTTAGTGCACACGTGCACCAATGTATCTTTTTAGTTTTGTTGCTATTGTGTCTTCTTGAGTTTGCAAAGCAGAGCTGGCAGAGCTCATGTCTAAAAATAGAGTATGTTTACTCTGCCTGAGGCTGCTCAGTTTTTCCAGGGGATTTTGCCTGTAGCAGTTGAGTTTCTGAGTTTCTCTTTGGACTGCCTAGGTATTAGACTTGTGTGTGCTGAATAAAGACTGTTCCTTCTTCAACCAAGGCTCCAAGGACCTTTTTGCCAGTTACCTAGCTCATAGACCTGTGTGTGAAGGGTTTGTGAATGGGCTGGAGGGTTCTGCGAGCTCCAGAGCCCAGCTCTAGCGCTACAGTAGTGCTCTAGAGTTCTGACCATAGAAGGTAAGTCTTTACTAAATAATTAAATGATTTAAAGTTATACTGCAAAAGCATCCATATTGGTTTACTTTATTTGATTACCTCTATTATCTTTGGATAGGCCACTAGTGGAGAACAGGGAGGTAATCTGTTTGGGGTGCTGTGTGTGCTTGTACTGTGCTTTGGGATATTGATAGACAGATGGTTGGGCCAACGGATAGGTGTCTTACTAGCTATGTGACAATGGGCAAGGTACTAAGCTCTGTGCCTCATTTTCTCAAGTATAAAATGAAGATGATAATAAATCTACCTCATAGGAGTGTTGAAAGGATGAATTGAGTTAATGTTATGAGTCATTTCACAGATCAAACACTGTCTGGCAGGGATAAATGCTCAGCACATATTAGCTTCATTACTGTGCCATACCTGTGTGGCTCTCTGGTGGTGATATGTAAACAGAACTCCTCATTCAAGGCTCTGTCACATTCTGTGGAGGCCAGAGTAGAGAATTACTGTCTCCGCATCCTGGGCACTTAGAGGCTCCTCAATAGTGAAAGAAAGTGAGCCAAGATGCTGGGTACCATTCAAGCTTTATTAAAGAAAGAAATCTGCTCGACTATGCTCGACTGTGCTCAGAGTGGCAGGCAGCCTAGAGCTGCCCTGAAAAGGAGACAGCACCAGGCGTGGGGGTGATAGAGCTTATATAGTGCACCAAGGGCTGGCTGATACCATCAAGGAGGGTCATTATGCAAATGTGGATGGGGTGGAGAACTGTGTCCTTGCGAAGCAAAAGGGGTTTCTGTTTAAGTCAGGAGGCTTCTCCTGAAGGGAAGGGGTGAGGGGAAGGGAGGAGGTGAGTGGTGCCATTTTGTACTTGGGCTTGTCTAAAGTGGTGCTGGTTATGTTGCAGATCTATTAGATAGCAAGCTGTAGAGACAGTGGCAAGGTCTAGGAGGCCAGGAATCTTGTGATGAACAACTATCTGATGGTTCTTCCTATCAGCTCTGAGCCTTCACACATGCACAGTTTCTTTTTCTTGGGGCACTGGGAGCTGAGCATCTGGAGAGAAGCAAACTTAATTAACTTTAAGCAAGAGGATCACAGCAGAAGAAATAATGGTCATGAGTTTTCCAACTTGCAAATTAAAATGTTAAGGGCACTGTGGGTCACCCATACAACTTATTCATGGACTGTGCCTTCCAACTGAGTTTCCACAATGTGTCCTTGCAAAACTGATCCTTGCCCCAAAAAGCAAAACAAAGGGAAAGGAACTAGACTTGTGCATTTAATGCATATTCAGACCTACCAAGGAAATTCCTCTTTCTTTGATCTCCTGTAACTTGGCCTGGGCTTACGAATTAAATGCCTTTTTATTTAAATTTGTTCAAAGATCAAATATGCCTACACACTTGATTGTTCCAGGGGACTGATGAGGTTTTAATGATATTTTCTGGCACTCGTTGGTAGCTGAGACTCCTGAAGGCAGCCCTAAGGCAGGTCAAACAGCAGAAATGGTTGGGTATTTTTAGCATTCCTAGAGATGTTTTAGTTCTGGATGCAACCCTGGTGCAGAATAGGTCAAGCTGGCCAAGGCAGAAGGACTGTGGTACTACTGGAAGAAACATAGGTTTCAAGGGGACATGGTTTAGAATGCCAGCTCTAGCATTTACCAGCTATGTAACCCTAGAGACCACTTCTCCTCTTTGAACCTTAGTTTTCTCACCTGTAAAATAGCTATAACACTAACAATATCAAAGAGTCAGGGAGGGACTAACTAAAATAATGTATACAACACTTCTCACATAATGCCTGGCATGCAGTAGGTGCTCAAATATGGTAACTGTTGGTTTTTGTTTGTGACTAACAATAAGAAACCAGCATGCTCCTACACTGTCCAGCCCCTACAAAGAATCGCAGTAAGCATGGAATTTTTTTAATCTCTGCCTAACTGGGCACCAAGACCCCATTACTGAGTATTGAGATAAGTTCTTTTATTTATTCAGTTATTAAGCAAAAAAAAAAAAAAAAGTGTATTTATACATTTATCAACCCTCTTTTGCATGCATAAAACTGTGCCAGCCTGTAGATAAAGGGAAGAGAGACAGTACCAGTCCTTTTCTTAAGGAACTTGAGACTGTTGAGTAACAAACGACATGCTCCCAATATTTCTTACACATTCTGAGCCATTAAAGCTTTTATAGGTGGGACATAAATTCTCATTCTGTTTGTTTAATTTTTGAGATGCACAAAATGAAAAAAAAAAAAAAAAACCCAGCCCTCACTCTTTAAAAATGTCACGTTATATAACTAATAAGGAGAAAGAGATGAGAGAAATTTTACATGCAATTTCATTGTATTCATAGGGGAAACAAATTTAGTCTGAGTGAGTCTAAACGTGAATACAGAAGTGCTTCAGCCAAGGATTTAACTTCTGAAAAGGAGGAAAACATGATGTATCTTTTTAGTAGTTGAAAGCTACCTAGACAATGGCATCTGCCTGTTATAATCGTTTTCTGTTTTTTCTTTCTTAGGTTATAACTCTATAGACAAAGTAAGAGTGAGGACATGTATAATTCAATAATTTGATCTGCTGCTTCAGATCAAAAGTTTTTTCAGAATTATAATAATAACAATGATGATGATAAAAGCAGTTTAAACACTGAATATTCCTATGATCCAAGCACTTGCTATACATTTTCCTTCAGGATACCCACAACAACCTTAATGGTTAACTAACTGTCAAAACCAAATGATTAGGAAGCGATAGAGGCAGGATATGGTAGAATTTTATCCTGTTGCATAGAAAGCATGTGCTTTACTCCTTGAAAGTACCTATATGGGTATCAAACAAAGACAAATAAAAAATAGAGCTTTTTAATAGATTTTTAAATATGTAGATGATTTATATGTTGATGTGTTGGCTCTTTTTTAATAAGCAAAATGGCTCTGAGCCAGTCATTAGTGCTATTTCTCTGCCTCTTTGTGCATTAGGCTTGGGCCACTTGCCCAATGAACCCATGAACTCTTGGACCACTCCAGGAGTTCATGGGTTCTTCTCTCTCTCTACATGAATTCTGTCCCTGCTCCTATGAAGAAAACAAGCCTCACACTCACACACTGAAAATCAGGGCTGAGATGAGCTCTCAAATGCCATCTCCAACAGTGTGTCTCTTCCCTCAGAGAAGATTAAGATAAGAAACAGAATGGGTGCACTTAATGTTCCAGACGGTAGAAAGCAAGGAAAAATGTTTCTGATACTTTGGAGATGGGACTAATATTTCATTATTGAGATCTGATTTAAAAATAAATCAAAGCGAAACTGTATTGGGAAATTTCCTTAATCTACCACAAACAGGCCTTCACTGGAATAAGACTAAAAGATAAATGAATGTGTGCACAGGAACAGACTGAAAAGGCTTTTAAGAATAAGGAGAGAATCAACAAAATGAAAAGGCAGCCTAAGGATTGAGAAAAAAATTTTTGCAAACTATATATCTGATAAGGGGTTAACATCTAACATATATAAAGAACTCACACAACTCAATAGAAAATAACAATAATAATAACAATAAAAAAAAATAATATGATTTAAAAATGGGCAAAGGACCTGAACAGACATTTCTCCAAAGAAGACAAATCAACAAAATGAAAAGGCAGCCTAAGGATTGAGAAAAAAATTTTTGCAAACTATATATCTGATAAGGGGTTAACATCTAACATATATAAAGAACTCACACAACTCAATAGAAAATAACAATAATAATAACAATAAAAAAAAATAATATGATTTAAAAATGGGCAAAGGACCTGAACAGACATTTCTCCAAAGAAGACATAGAAATGGCCAACAGGTACATAAAAATGTGTTCAACATCACTAATTGTCGGGTTGACCTCTCTGGACCTCCATTTATTATCTGTAAAATGGGGCTAATAGTGTTAATATCTCAGGGATTAATGAGAATAAAATGACCTAATGCAAGTAAACCACTGGGCACCACACCTGGACCATAGAAAGCACTCAGTGGTGGCAGCTACTTCTGGTGGAAATGACTTTCACATAGGAATGATTTCAACTGATATCTCAACACAAACCAGTGCCTAGTAAATAAACACTTACAGGTTAAGCATTAAGACTGAAGAAGTGAGATATCCAGTGTAGGTCTATCTTTTCTATTCTATGCTTTGCTGAAGGTCTTTGCAGATTCCTAAGGAGGGGTGGCGGGGAGCAGTTGGAAGCTGCATTGGGGAATCTCATTTCCTTTAGTGGCAGGAGCTTGTCCATACCCAGGACCACCCCTTGCCATGGAAACCAGCAGAGGCAGGTTCACGAAGCCCCTGAATGTTTAGCAATTTTCCAAAGTCTGGCAACATGCCAGAGAAAAGGATGCAGCTGAAAATAGCAAAGGAGGAGACCCAAGAGGCTGTGAGCTCACCCCTAATGCTGAGAAAGTTTCCAGTAATATTATCCACTGTGCCCCCAGCATCTTTTCTTAATAAACTGTATGGCAAAAAGAGTGCTGTCAGCAAAACATAGAGGGAAGTGAGCCCAAGGTAAAGTAATGATTCCATTCTCCTCCTAAAGGCTCATGGTTCTCTACAGTCATTGCATGCCATGTTGTTTCTAGGCTGGGAGTTCAGAGGTAACTTCAGAGGAGGAAAAAGGAGAATTAAGTTGTTTAGTGTGAATGGGAGAAACTGGGTAGTGGATCCAGCTCAGCTACAAAATCAAAACACGATGTGCACAAGTCTCTTCACCTCTGAGTTCCTGGCCTCAGTTTCTTCACCTTTGAGGATAAGCGGTTCTAAAGGAAAGCTGAGCTGCATGAAGGCAGGGAATGCTGAATCCTCAGTACCTACGGCAGTGCCTGACACACAGTCAGTACCTAATAAAGCTGATATTGTTGTTAAGTCAGAAGGGTTAAGAAGATTCTTTACTTGGCTAAAGAGACTTTATTCTATGAGCATATCTAAAAAGCTATGACTCCAAGATTAGCCAAGTGACCCTTTAAAGGAAATGATGCTGACTTTCCAAAGCCAGACTAATACTGACTCCACCAGGGCAAAGACACCCACCCAGAGCTGAATGAATCCTTCTCAGGATCATAGGGTTGGGAGGGACATTTGAGGACTTCCTTCTCTGAATCACAGCATCTCCGCCGAATGAGAAGGCAGGGGTATGTGGAGGAAGCCCGACTGTTGGGTGGATAGTGGTAGCACTTGCCTCGCCCTTGACAGTTTAGAAAGCACCCATCCCCTGTCCTATTTGGTGCCCTGTGAGGGAGGGAAGCAGGTAGCTTATCCAACGTAGGATGGTGAAGCTGAAACTCAGACGAGCTATCTACTTGATCAAAGTTAATTCATTGATAAGAACAGCCAAGAACTGAACCTGGGACTTTTAACTGCAAGGGTGGAGCTATTAAAACAATTCTGTAGAAAGAGACTGTGGAATCTCCATCTTTTCTCAAACTATGCTCAAAGATCCTATGTCCTTATAAGAGTAGCCATCAGTAGTAACCAGCATTTATTGCTGCTAGTATTACCAGATTACTATATCCCAGGCACTGTTCTCAGCACATTATATGTGTTAACACATTTAATCACCACAACAATGTTCTAAGGCAGGCACTGTTTTTATTCTCAGTTTGGAGATGAATGAGGCACATAGATATTAAAGTAACCCACCCATGTTTACACAGCTACTGATGGAGCCAGTAGGTAGTCAGGGTATTAGTATTTTCTTCCCTCAGTCTCCAAAAGATGGAGAATTGGTGGGAGGCTGTGATTTAGAAAGGGCCGCTCTGTCTTCAGCTCACCAGAATGAGCCTGGGAATCCCAAAGAGGTCTGCCTGTGGTTGGGGATGGAACTCTGCCAGCATCTTTCATTCCAGGTTTGCAGCTATGACACTAAACGGATGGTTTCCCTTTCCCATTCAGGATCATGTATCATATCAATATCTCTTCTCTATTTCCAGTAACTGTGCCCCTTCATTTTGCCAAAAGTTTTCTCATTGTTTAAAGTAGAGCTGCCCTGGCATTTTCAGGAGCCTATTCTGTGACCCGTTCTTCTGTGAGAGGATTAGACAGCAAAGACGAGGCAAGGAGGAGGCAGGGCCAATAGAACCTCAACCAGATTCAGACTAACCTGAGGTTTTCAAGCACCTACCACAAGATAAACACTGAACTAGTTCATTCACTCATTCCAAATGAGTTTGCTGAGCACCTATTATGTGCCACCCTGGTTGTTCAACATTAGTTAATTTAAAAATGCCATTGATCATCTATAAATTTCAGGCCCTGTGGTAGGTATTAGGCATGAATGATAATAGTCATGATTAAAAAAAAAATACTTATTGGGCCGGCCCAGTGGCGCACTGCTACAGTGCGCCGCTTGGGAGCGCGGCGGCGCTCCCGCTGAAGGTTCGGATCCCACATACAGACCGGTTCCCGCTCACTGGCTGAGCGAGGTGCGGGCGCAGCACCAAGGGTTGCGATCCGTTGCCGGACACGAAAAAAGACAAAAAGGAAAAGAAAAATACTTATTGAAAACTTACCAGTGCTCTAAGCACATTACATTTATTAACTCTTTTAATCTTCCTAACTCTGTGAGATCCTACTAGATCCTACTACACTAGTCCCTTGGTTTCACTTTCCTAGATTTCAGTCACCTGTGGTCAATTGCAATCTGTGAATGATAAGATATTCTGAGAGAGAGAGAGAGAGAGAGAGACCACATTCACATAACTTTCATTACAGTATGTTGTTATAATTTTTCTATTTTATCAGTTGTTAATCTCTTACTGTGGTAATTTATAAACTAAACTTTATCATGGGTATGTATGTATAGGAAAAAGCACACATAGGGTTCAGTACTATCTGTGGTTTCAGGCATTCACGGGGTCCTGGAAAGTATCCCCCTCAGATAAGTGGAAACACTGTATCACTATTACTATTTTATAGATCATGAAAGAGGTACCTAGAGAGGTTTAATAAATCAGCCAGTATCACACAAATTGTAACTGGTAAAGCCTAAATATAAAGATAACTAAAACTCTTAACCTTAGGGTAGGCTCAGCCATTATGACTTATACACCCCTCACCACAACTCTGTGAGATCAGAGTAGCATTAATTGTAAAGTGGATCATGCCTGTTTAATTTACACAATTTCAATTCTAAGTGCTTTAGGGTAAACCACACGTGAAACACACATTTGTCATAGAGCATAACCTAAAATGGTAAAGCAATTTTTCATCAGGTATCAATGAACAAGGACCTTTTTCCAATGCTTATGTTTACACAAAACCATACCCAACATACTTGAAAGATGGTTCCATTTTATTTACCAAATGTGAAACTGAGTTCAGAGAGCTTAAGTGACCTTCTCAGGCCCCATTGCTAGCAAGTGGCAAACCCAGTTTGTGGTCTTCCTACCAAACTGCACTTGCAAATAGACCTGTGGGGAAACTTCTTACCTTGTAAGATGTCTCTAATGCTAATTGTGAAGCAACCGATTACACCCTCGTTGGGGAAGTCAGTTCTTCATTCTCAACAGCCTTGATATGTGTCTCAGAGTTTTCTGACTGACTCTGAAAAATTGTTAAAGCCAAACCCAAGTTCTGGTTTCCCATGCAAACATTAACTAAAGAAGTGTGTGTTTGCTAGAGGATGGAGACTTAGGATCTATCTGCGTGTAGGTTTGGATGCCTGAAGTAAAATATTCCAAATATAATGGAGAAAACTTGCATTTGTACACTAACATCCTTGCAAAGCAGAAGGAAATTAAAGTGTTTTTATGAGGTCTCAGAATGGCAAATTGTTAAGAAAGTTTGGAAAACTTGAGAGATGGTTTTCAACTGTTAAAAGAGATATCACAGGGGGAAATACTCATAACCCAGTCTTTGTGTGCCTTAACTGAAGATGGAATATCTTAATAAACTGTTTCCCTGGGCATGACTGGCATTCCGAATGCAGACATGCATGTGAACTTGTGATACTAGGCAAATCACTTTAGCTCTCTGGCCCTCAGATCCCCCCCCCCTTTTTTTTTTTGAAGAAAAATGTAGAAAGAAAGCTTTTTATGAACTTTTTCATCATGGGCTTAGCCCCTTTGAGAATCTAATGAAATCTGGATCCTCTCCACCAAAATATGCAAATTTTTTATATTACGTAAGTTCACAGACCCCTTGAAACTCAGTAATGGTTTCACTAGATGCCTATGGATTCCAAGTTTAAAGACTCTAATTTATTTCTAAATTCAATTCCAGGAAAAAAAAATGTGTTATTTCTAACCACCATAAAGTTTTGGATTTCTTGTATACCTAGGCAGACCTCCATTCTTGCTCTTCTACTACCAAGAAACTTAGCAGCTTATGTCAGAGTTCTCAAAGAAGTCTTTAGGATTAATAGATGTGTGCCCAGAGTCAACAAAGACACTAGATCCTTCAGAATTTCCCTTAAATATTTAGCTTTGTGAAGGGATAACCCTTTTAAAGAGAAGAGCTGGTCCACCAGGATCAGAGAGGATATAAGATTATTAACCTAAGAACTTCCAGAAGTAAGGTGCTCCTTGATGTCCATTGATTGCTGCTGGGAGAACGTAATTAACTACTGGCTTCAACCATTCCTTAAACCTTTAATTTTGATAATCTCTGTTATGGAAAAGGTTATCTGGGTTTTTTCATTCAGTCAACTAATATTGCTTGAGTAATTACTGATGAAAGTATTTTGAAAATACAAAGACAATTCACTCAAACACTTTTTTCTTTAAACATATTAAAATGAGGTTTTTTTTAAAAAAAATTGCATTATTGATATAGGTCTTTGAGAGTATTCGTTTGCTGCCTGTTGTTTCTTCTGGTTCTTTCTCATGTCGCCCTATTTCCATGTGTATTTCATGTATATACATGTGTGCACATGCGTATTTGTGAGTTCATGTTCCTGGCAAATTTATCTCTAGGAATTTTGGAAGGGCTTGACTTTAGATTACATTCCTTCAAAGAAACTACATTTCTTCTCTGGTACAACCTGTAGAGTATTCTGGAGATACTACCAATTTCCAATTTGGGATCTCTTTCATCGTATTCTCCTTTTTTTTTTTTTTTTTTTCCTTTTTGTCTTTTTTCGTGACCGGCAACGGATCGCCACCCTCAGTGTCGCGCCCGTACCGGACCGGGACCGGCAACGGGATCACAACCCTCAGTGTTGCGCCCGCACCTCGCTCAGCCAGTGAGCGGCCGGTCTGTATGTGGGATCCGAACCCTCGGCGGGAGCGCCACCGCACTCCCAAGCGGCACACTGTAGCAGTGCGCCACCGGGCCGGCCCCGTATTCTCCTTTTGAGGTATTTTGTATCCTATAGGCAATGTGGATTTAGTCACAAACCCACATAAGGACCAACTTGGAGTTATGAAATCTCAGTGCAATGTTTATGTATCCTATTTTCCCCCTTCATCCAGTGTTGTTCCATCCTGAGCAATGGGGTGCTGTTTCATTCCCTCTTAGTTTGAAGCTGTAGCGCTTTGGGGATCTCAGGAGTGAAGATCTCATATTGGATTCCCAACCTTGGGAGGGTTATAAACTTTGTCACTTGTCCCTCATGCAACCTTCAGAATGGAAGCTCAATGTCACCATTTTTCTCGAGATGTTTACCTTTATTGTTCCTCTCTGCAGTTTCCTCATGTTGTATGGTCTGCACTTCAATTTAAATTACTCCAGCCTAGAAAGGGATATATTGCATTTGCATGTGTGCATACATTTTCACTCACACCTCCACAATGGTTACATATCATTTAAAAATCCTCATCTCAAAACAATCACCCAGAATTGACTTCCACAAGCATTTCAACTATTCTTGTCATAATGTATGCAAGAACAATACTCAGATTATGATCTTGGCTAGGCAGCAGCAGCATCACCTGGCAGCTTATTATAAACGCAAAGTCTTGAGTTCCATCCTGGACCTACTGGATCAGAATTTCTCAGGCTGGGGCCCAGGAATCTGTGTTTTAATAAGCTCTTTACCAACAAAGGCATGTCTGGCTCATGACGGGCAGAGGAAAAGTTTGAGCAAAGATCAAGGCTGGAAAGAAGTAATGAACATGGAATAGTACGTCATTCAGTTTGGCAAGAGCTTCCATTTGGCAGGGCCAGATCTTCAGCCCACATATTGATCAGTTTAAAACTCAGTTACATTCTCTTTTAGTCTCTTAATATTCTATAGGAAAGTGGAAAGTAATGCAGACAGGATGGTCTTGGAATAAAGCAATAAGTTCTTTCTTAAGACCCATGGAAACAACACAGAACGCTGCCATTGTAATCTGTAAAAGGAGTTAAGGAGGATCCACAGAGGCTGATGCTAATATTAGCCCAAGGCTTGGAATCTACCGATGCATTTTACAGCCTGTGTTGGCAAGGAGCACATGGAAATGTATTTTCACAATCCAAATCAGAAGGCTTTGGGAGAGGATTGCCAAGTGCACAGATGCAGAGGATGTTAATTATTCTCCCAGACAAAGCACCTGAGGACTTTGTGTGAATTATTAAAATGCTGTGCTAACTTATTGCATTTGAATGTCAATTGACTCAATTTCAGTGTTAATAGATCTTCACTTCAGGACAAAATAATAACATTTCTAGTTATTCCCTCCCTCACAGAGCTGCTATTACTGTTGCCTTTATTGAATTACATGTTATGGAAGTTGGGATGGTAATATGTCTGTACAAATAAAAACTCTGAGGGTTTTTAGAAATAGGTGGGAAAACAAAGAGGCATCAGAGTTTGTGTCAATTACTTCATTCCTTTAAGGAAATGATGTTATCAATTTTCCCAAGAAATGCTATCCTGACATTCCAATTGTACAACCCCAAAGAAAAGCACTTAAACAGTTAAAGGAGGTCTTTACTGGGAGAGGGATGGGGGCATAGGAAGCACTGGAGTGTTCAGAGCTGCTGATAAATGACTTGCTGATTGATTCCTCATAGACATCTGCATGTAAATTAACCTCATTAGTTCCTCTGGAAAATATAGACAGCAAACTAATTTGTGAAGATTTTAAAAAAATGAGTTTGTTGTGTCCTGAACATTTTCTGGTGCTCAATAAATGGAAGTTTTTGTTCTTACTAGTGAACCAATGTGACCAACCAGGGCCAGACTCAGACCGTGGGGCCAATCGTCCACTGTGTTTCTCTGCCCAGTACCTATTCCTTCTTCTTCTGTTACTCAACAATTTTATTTCGGAGAATGACTCCTTCCCAATTACACCATTTTGGAGGAATGCCTGTGAAGTCCTTGTCCTTCCCTTGCTGAGAGACCTTGAAGACTCAGGCTAGGTCAGTCTGATGCTTACTTGCTAGATGGTAACCAAAGGCCTAAAAACAGGTCGACTGAATAAAATGGATACAGTTATAGCTCCCAGATCTCAAGAGCACTGTGACTTTTGCCCATTCCAAAGCCTAATTCTTAACTTTCTCTTCAATTCCTTGAGATTTCCCTTGGTTTCTGTTGCCTGAAGCAAACAACCCCAAATGATACAGAATGTAAGAGCTGGAACCATCTCCAATATCATCTATCCTAATCCCATTATTTTGTAAAAGAGGAAACGGGGCCCAGAGAATGAAAGATTTTTTTTTTTTTCAGGTCATAGTGACAGAGTTAGGACTGAAGCCCTGTTGGGTCTTGCTCCAGAGTTCTTTTTATCATTCATTATTGTTTCTAACCCTGGGCAGGGTCCTATTAGAAGGGCTATCAAAACAGTCCCCATCCAAGTTAGTGGAAAGTGTCAGCACCTTGGTGCTGTTTCAGCCACAGATGTCACTGAATGGTGAGGGGAGCCTGCCCGCTTAGCTGATATCTCAATTCCCTTTGGGCAAAAAAAAAGAGCATGGAAGTGGAAAGGAAGTTTCCCTAATAGTTTTTGTTTCTTTGTTTGTTTGTTTTAACAGGAGAACCTGGAGTTCTTGATTTTTGGCTTGCAAATTGTTCCAGACAAGCAGAGGTTTTATTCAACTAGTAACTGCCCTTAGGACTTGCCTGCCTGCCTCCCTTTCCCCCATCCTCTCTTCCTTCCTCTCTCTTTTCTTCTTTCCTTCTTCCCTCCCTCCAAATATGATTATGATGTCAATTCTCTCCCTATCCATATATGAGTTAGGGTGACCCTGACTTTCATAACATATGCAATTCACTTCTGTGAAACTGCTTGCTGTGTGACAAGGTAGGTTGATTAAGTTTAAATACTGTTTGAATTGCTTAGAAAATGTTGTTTGAAAATCCCCCTCAGCTCTTCAGCCTCCTTGATAGAAGTTAAAAGCTAAATATTACCCTGCACTTAGAGAATTTTGTTTGCTGTTTCCCACCCAAGCTGCCCCTGAGCAATTCACTAGCTTGTTTTGGCTTCTGTTATGAGCTTGCACTAGGCCTCCCCAAACCCCCTCCTCATGCCAAGAGGGTATGTGTGTATGTGTGTGACTATATGATAACTGTAAGTGTGTGACTATTTGATAATTTTAACTGTATGACTAATGTAAAAATGTGCCTTTTAAAAAACCCTCTAAACTTAAAGTCAGGGCTGCTCTCTTCTGAGACTTTCTTGGAGGGACAGTCACCATCTGGCCAATAAAGACCCCCTTTTAAATTCTCAGTTGGGTGTTCTGGTTCCTTTTCCGTGTGGCAGCCTCACAACATATACCTCTGAAAATGTCACTACTTTTATGCTCACTAACGAAGGATGGACAGGAGAGGGAAAAACCCAATTGGCAAATCAGTAATTTTTTTCTTAATGATCTATCTTTAAGATGAAAATTACTGCATAATCAACTTATATTACGGTTTTATGATTTTAAAGACTTGCGTACATGGTAATCATTGGTGAAATTATATAGGGTAGCACAGTAATTAACAACTCAGACTCAAGAGGCAGAATTTAAATGCCAGTTTTGCCATTACTGTTACTGTATGTGAGACTGCAGACAAGTAACACATTCTAAGGCCTCCCTTCCTCCATCTGCAAAATGGAGATTATGAAAATAGTATTTACCACTATGGACAAGTTGGTTGTTTAAAGTAACTTTTACTTCAAATCTCTTGTTTATTGCTCATACATATTTGAGTCAGAAAAGTTAAATAGCTACTTTTCCAGGTTCTCTGGTATCTAGGGTTAACCATGGGATATGAAGTTACATTTCTGGCCAGTGAGGTGAAAGTAGAAATCTGCTGAGGGATTCTGGGTAAATTACCGCATCCAAAAAAAATTGCGACTGCCCACTTCTTTCTCCTTTCCTTTTGCTTTAAATGAGGATGTGATGCCAGGAACTGCAGCTGCCATCATGTGACCAAGAGGAAATTAGCATGAGAGTAAGACCAAGATAATCACTGAGATGTTTCAATAGGGAGCTTTCTAATTAATGTTAATGGCCATTTATCTCTTAAATTCTTTTCGTGAGAAAAATAAAATATTTAGATTACTGAGGTAAAGTGTTCTCTTATTAAATGGAACCATATGAAGTTGTCAATATTTAAGTATTTCTAACTTAGAAAAATAGCAGTTTTATATGGTTCAACCATTTGCAGTTAAAGTGAAAGGGACCTTAGCCAGAGAATGGCCATCTTTGGGGTAGCTTAGATCAAGCCAAAAAATTCTGTTAGTCATTAATTTAGGAAGTGATAATCATCAATTCCTTGAGATTAGCAGAGGAACTAAGAAACTGACCATATGGCTAAAACTGCCTGGTGATGAAATCATGCCCCAAAAGGATCCTTCTCAAAAATTTATTTCTGTTTATTTCCCATTACACCCTCTTACAATGACTTACTTTAGATGTTGTGCACCTAAAATTAAGAACAGAGACTAAGTTTTCTTACCTTTCATAATGAATTGCAAACAAAGGAATCCCAAGAGAAAGGCAAAACACCCTGATTATTAACTCACCTTCTTTCTTAAAGGAAAATTGCATCCACATTAGTTAGAGGTACAAGTCAGGTATTTTTATGTTCCTGTGATGCTTGACTGAGGTTATTGTCTTTAGCTCTCCCCAGGAGATAAGGACTCCACCCCTAGATAATATCAACTGTTTGAAACTGACCAGTCCACTGACTGCAGACTTCGTGATTCCAAAGTACCCAGTCCATCACAGGACCCTGACATCTGATTCAGACCCTCTGCTGATCCTGTAACCAGCCTCCTCTTTTGCCTGCAGTATGAAACCCTTACCTCAACTTCCCACCTCTTACCCTTTATAAACCCCAGAACAGGTATCAGAAGGTCGGGTGATTTTAGCTCAGCCTTCTGAGATGTCGGTTATATGAATAAAGCTTCCAATCCTTGCACCAACCTTTGGACTTTCATGTCATTTGTTTAGTGCGAGAGGGCAAGCTGAGCCTGCTGCTGGTAACACAAATATTCTTGGTCAACTATTTGTCTCATATTGTAAAGGGATTAATGCATTTAATGTGCCTAGAGTGTTGTTCGGCACCTGCCCAATACATGTTAATTACCGTATTTCCTCCATATTAAGGTACAATTTTTTTCACTTTTAAATGTCTCTGAAAGTGGAATGAATTTTACAGTCAATGTAAACAGTTAATATGGTATTGTTTCTTTTTTTTCCCCTGAGATAATACATTAGTTTTTTTAATAATAGAGAGTATTTAAAAATTGATTTGATATGGTACCAGTAAAGTTATAGAATTAGCAAGCACTCACTCCATATCATCAGTTTACTAAATTAAGCTTATAATAGATATCTTTCAAAAGGAGTTTTTTGGTGGTTTTTTTTTTGCTTTTGCTTTTCAGTATTTAGAACAAAAACAGCATTATTTTAGTAAAGGGCTATTTTAAGAAGCTTTCTACCATTATTTTGGATCAAGGAATAAAGATATAAGAAATGAACTCTGTGAGATCCTCCAAAAGTTAGTGAATTTATGACATTTACACAGAAATCAGCTGTTACCAATGTGGGAATTAATAAAAGAGCACTTTTAATATGTCTGGTGTTCCACAATCTGGGTTTTAAGTCACTTTTCCAATACATCTCAGACTTTCTCTAAAAGACCCCTATGTGCAAATCAGACTTGGAATACATGCTGTCACCAAACCTTGCTGTCCAACAATCACATCTGTTTTCATTGAAGAGTGGTTTCTCAAAATTAGTAGTGTATAATCATTTTTACAAAACTGCACCCTCTCTTGTTTGAGTGCCCCAGGAACTGTTCTAGGTCTGTGGTTTGTAACCCATTAGTGGGTCATGGTCAACACTTTTTAAAAAGAAGTAGAATAAAACAGAAAAGAAAATATCACAGTGTATCACTGGTGCTAAGAGTATTGTTTCATGGAGGTTTTTTTCAATTTTATAGAACCTCTTGATTTCATTTATTTTTTACAAAGGTGCTGATTTAATGCAATAAATGATGCTAGAGCAACTTGATGGAACCTCACATGATACATACCAGACCTAAATGTGAGGGTTAAAACTGTAAAGCTCATGATGAAAACAGAATATATTCTTTTTTAAAATTAATTTATTATTATATTTTTACATTCTGATATGTTGTTACATGGCAGCTGGGGGGGAAGGGGGAAAGGGTGGGAAGAAGGAGAAAGAGGGGGGTATGGTCGAGGCCTGTGACACCTCCCTCATTCCTACAGGGGAGCCCAGAATGCTTCCAGTGGTGGCTCGGCCATGGCTGGGCTGGATGTGGACTTTGGGGAGGCATGGCTGAGGTCCTCAGCACCCCCACCCCAAGAGCCCAGGGCATTTCTGGCAGCAGCTCAGTCATCCCTTGGCTGGATGCTGATATTGGGTGGGGGGCATGGCTGAGCCCCTAGGCCTCCTATTGCCGTTGCTTGGGAGCCTGAGACGCTTCCAGCGGCAGCTCTGTGGTTGTCACTAGGCTGGATGTGGATGTCTAAGGGGTGTAGCAGAGGCCCCCAGCCCCCTCCCCTTCCTGGCTCAGAAGCCTGGGGCACTTCTGACAGTGGCTTGGTGGTCATTGCTGGGCTGGATGCGGGCACTGGGGGAGCATGGCTAAGGCCCTCTGCCTCACACCACCCTGGCTCAGGCGTCCGGGTGCTTCCAGCAGCAGCTTGGTGGTTATCACTGGGCTGGATGGAGACATCAGGGAGGTGTGGCTGAAGACCCTGCCCCCCCCGTAGCCCTGGCTTGGGAGCCTGGGGCACTTCCAGTGGTGGTTCAGTGGTTGTTGCTGGGCTGGATGCAGATGCTGTGGGGAGTGGCTAAAGACCTGTGCCTCCCCACCCCCCAGTCCTTCTAGGTTTTATAGGTGTTCTTTGGTAGTGTTAGACCTTTACTGGTTAATATCAGAATTTTGTCTCAGATTTGTGGGGTTTTGTGTTTTCTTTCAGTTCTGTGTTGGATTATTGGCTACCCCCACCACTTAAACTCTGCACTGGAACTAATTTGTTGTCTTTTGCTTACTTCTAAATGGGAGAATTTCTGTGGGAACAAGCACTTGAGCCCTGTGGTGGAGTTAAATTGCTGCTTTGCTGCTGATTCTCTGGTGAAAGCTTTTTGTGCAGCTCAGGTTTTAATTGTCGACCTTGTAAGCACCTATGGGTCTTGTGCGGTGTGGTATAGCTGGGTTGTGTGGAACCTCTGGTCTGGGACTGTGTCTTTTCAACAAACTGCACACCCTGCAGTTCTGTATTCCTGACCAGTCTCCACTGAGTGGGCTTGTGCTGATTGGGGGGCAGATCAGCTGTCCATGCTGTGCCCCAGTGTCCCCCTGGTGGGCCTGTCTCCCCTACCCCCTGCACTCCAAACACTTCCCATG
>NW_007737087.1:39888-54821 GCF_000696425.1 Galeopterus variegatus
TGCAGTTCTGTATTCCTGACCAGTCTCCACTGAGTGGGCTTGTGCTGATTGGGGGGCAGATCTGCTGTCCATGCTGTGCCCCAGTGTCCCCCTGGTGGGCCTGTCTCCCCTAATGCCCATACTCCAAACACTTCCCATGGGGTGGGTCTTGTACCAGTCCTTTGCAATGACTCACCAACCTCTGAGTGGCTCCTTTTCTCAGTTGTCTGTGGCTCCTTGCTCCTGTGTGGGTCCATGGGAACCCTGTTAGTGGTCTTGCTGGTCTGGGGGCCACCAAGGCCCTCTTCTCCCCTGCTGCCTCCAAGCAACTTCACACAAAGGGCACAGCTGCAGCTTTTGCTGGCTCCTGCTCCACGTACTTACCAGCTCCAGCCTTGAAGTAGCCAGGGCTCAAAATGGTGGGAGCAATCCTTTCTCTCTCTCATGGTGGCTTCTCCTGCCTTCATGAGCTCTGTCGGTCTCTTCTCCTTTTCCCCTGAGCTTTAGAGGCCCCAGCTTGGCTGTCTTTGCTTTTTAATAGTTGTAAATTGGTCAGTTGTGAGAGAGGGTACCATCTATTCTACCATGTTAATCGGAAGTCGAACCCCTTGATTTTAGGTTCAGGATGTGATTGTGGAATTTGATCAAACATTTAAATGAAACTGTCCTGGGAGCTTTGGATTCAGCAGTAGTAAAAGACTGCCTTTTCTCATAGTGGTGTTATACTAGGGGGAGAGGCAGACAGCAAACAAACAAAAACAAAGCAGTAAATATATCAGGGAGGATACAAATTGTGAAGAATGATTGTAGGATCAGGTGTAGTCTGATGGGGGTCAGGGTGCCATTTTAGACAGCTGTCTAGGAAGGATTCTCTGATAAGGCGACATTTAAGCAGATTCCTGATGGATGTGAGGGAGTGCATTGTCCAGATGTGAAGAAAAAGGTGCTCTGGGCACAGAAACAGCAAGTGCAAAGGTCCTGAGGCAGAAGTAATATGGGATTGCCTCTGTTCTGTTCTAAAAACAGAACAAGGAGGAGGCCAGGGTGAGTGAAATTGAGGAACTGGGGCTGGAGGACATGGGTAGGAGATGAAGTCATAAAGGTAACCAAGGACCAGGCCAGACAGACTGTGTTCCACGGATCGGATTTTGGCTTCACCATGTGAGATGGAAGGCCTTCAAAGACTACCCAACCTGACTAAGGATAACAGCCAATACAGATTCCTCTCTGTCTGAGTCAGATCTTAACATCCCTCCTTTCATCCTCGTTGCCTCCACTTTGTCGTATAAGTCTCTCTACATCTAGGCTGTCAGTTCTTTGAAGGCAGTTTAGGCGTGTGTGTAAGAGTATGGCTGTAGAGATAAACACATGTAGAAGCAGATGTGCTCTCCTATTGTGCCTAACAAAATACCAGGTACATGGTTAACTTGACAAATATCTGATTGGTTGTTATATACATTGGTTAAAAAGATAACCACAGAATTTCTGCAGTTACTGAATTGTTCTTGGCTCAGGACCATACATTGTTATTCTTTCTGAGCAGTACAAAGAATTTCAAGGGGTTTTGAGTATAATATTGGCTACCATATACTGAGTGCCTGATTTGTGCCAGGGGCTTTGCATGTATTTCACACAAGTGGACAGACTTCTCGTGTCCTGACTCTTCTCTCTCCTCGTGCCTGCCTGGAACCACAGTCCTGTCTTGGAACATCACTGCTTTCCTTACCCTTATAAACACACACACACACACACACACACACACACACACACACACACACACACACTACACTCTTTCATAAGCATTAGTCATTAATGGAGTTTTTACTAAAGGTTTCATATAGGAGAGGAGAATGCTACACCACATTCCGTACAACAAAATTTAAACTAAATCCACCATTAAACATTTCAGTCTTCTCTCGAAATTTTCTCTATGTGGCTGACGTGTTGTTGGGTCTGTCCTCTGATGTTCTTCTCCCTGTAGGTAGCCTCTAAACTGTCTATTTTGTCTACCCAAGCAATACAGGTCTGCCCCCAAGATATCATACTTCATTCACCAGAGAAAAATCCAATAATTAATTTATGTGATTTTCTTTGTAAATCCCAGTTGATTGCAGCCCACATTCACTGGTCCTGCAAAGTTGGCCTTGTTATTCACCAGAAGTTCTGAGAACTATGGCAAGATGGCAGAGTTTCTGCTTGGAAGTGGTGAAGCTAGGGTCTGAGTGCACATCTTTCTCACTCATGCTCCTTGCACGGGTCATGCCCCTCTAGAGGCATCCCTGTCATGGGGTAGACAAGGAGATAGTTTCATTTACTGGGCTCACACTGCAGCTCCAGAGAAGAGGTGGCTCACTCAGCAAGGCTTTCTGTTCCCAAATCTGATGATTTGCATGTCTTTCTTCTCTGAAGTTTCCATTTATGACAAGTGGACTTTGCATAAGCACACGACATTAACCGTTACATGCTTAAAAGGTAGGCTGTGTAAAACAATAAAATTACAATGTGTGTTTTAAAACCCTCAGGGGGTTGTGATTCAAAACTTGATCCCTATATTACAGACCAGATTTTCTTCTTTTCCTTTTCTCTCCGACCTCCATAGCTCTGTTCTCCTTACTCTGCACATTTTCTCTTGAGGCTGTTGGGATGCTCGTGCAGTAATCATTAAGTGTGAGAAGCACATGTGCTGTCCAAGTGTGAGGTTGGCGGTGTATACAGCATAGCTGTTATTATATAGGAGCAGACCGCAGTAGCATATCCACACATGAAATACATGATCTGGCCAAAACTGAAATCATAGTAGAATAACCAACCGAGGGCACCTAAGTCGGAATCCTCTCTGTTCCAGCAATGATTGCAAAGTTTGGAAATGAAAGAGGCCTCTTGGGGGGGGGGGAACCCCACATAAAACACATTTTATCTGGCTTCAATGGATCTTATTGAAATAGAAGCAAAACCAAGGGGGTAAAAACCTTGCTTCAGTGGAGTATTTATTGCATCCTGAACTACTCTTTCAAGTACTCCATTTATCATTAATCATTAATTTCCCTAGAAACCGGAGCATTCACTTCTTGTAGATGTAGCAATTAAGGGCAGTTTTGGCTGGGCAGCTCTGACTTCCCAGCACGGCTCTCAGAGCTTTGTGGCCTTTCCCCAACTATCACACAGAGAGCTTTGCTCATTTACAAGCCTTGTTATTTTTCTGGGAAACGCAAGACAAATCCTGCCCCAATGCAATAACCTAGGTCAGACCTGTAAACATAATTCTAGTTATAAACAAACTGTAATTGTCAAGAGGAAGCTGCAGTTATTGATTAAGCCCCCTTTTACCCCAAAACAAGGCATCTCATCTACAGAAGTATGCTTTTTGTTTTTTATTCATCTGTACTCTAATGGAAAGTGTGGAGCACAGCAATGTTTGATATTCCCATCTCTGCAGTGTTTGTACTCAAAAAGGCCACACAGTGCCTTATAAACATGGTTTTCTTCATAGTGGCCATCTCTTTCTCAGGAAGGAATGAGGCGACACACCTGACTGGTGCAGGAACAGAGAGGTGATTTCACTAAAGTCACAAAGTGAGCCGGTGGCTGCACTGAGAATAGGAGTCTAGTTCCAAAGCCCAGGCTATTTTCTCTATTCACTTCACACCTGGCAATCTCTATGATCATCACCAATTCATAGTTTACAATAAAACACACTGACGATTTTTGAACTTATGTGGCCTTTGAGGCTCTGGAAGATTATGGACCTCGGACAGGTTGAATCATTACTCTTCAGTGACAGATTGTCTTCACCTCAGTTGAGGCTGCTTTTGGTTCTCAATTATGCATGTAAATTGTGGGAAATACATACTGAAAACACAAGGTAATCGGAGAGTCATTAATAGCATACAGAGATTTGTCTCCAAGGAATGTTCACTGCAGCATTTTTATAAGAAAAAACTTATCTCTTTTCTCTCAAGGGATTTCAGAACTAGACAGAATAAAGCATTCTTGATGAAAGGTAGCTAATCTTTTTCAAAAGAGTAAAGCTGCCAAATAGTCCTTATTGCAATAGAACACCAGAGATATAGGAAAGATAAAAGCTGACAAAAAATGACACTGTTACAAATTGTGTGTTTTTGGAAGGATGGTCATTGTGAAAAGCCTGGCTGGGAGGTAAGGCTGTGCTGAATTCTGAGCCAGGTCCCTGGGCCTGGGGGTGGCAGGGGCAAAGGTCACACATCTGAGAGGCCTCATCACAGGCAGTGTAGGCTGCAGAGTGGACATCAACACTCACACTGAACTCACACAGGAACCGTGTAAGAATATCTAGTTTTGAGAATATATGAGACTGTATGATTCATCAGGTAGAAAATACAAACACCAGGCTGTACATATCAAAGAAAACTTTTAGGAACCCTATTGATGGAGGCAGAGAGACAGTCAAACACCTGCATTTGAGACCATGACCTTGCAGTTACTAGCCAGGTAATAATGGGTGGGTCACTTTTTGGAGTCTTGGTTTCTCCTCATGGCTGTTGTGAGGATTAAATGACTTAATATGTTAGAAGAGTAACACGAAGCCCTTGGCAAATGAAAAGCCCATAGTATGTGTTCATACATTATTACTGCTATGGTTAAGATTATTGTCTTAGTCCATTTGTTGCTGTAATAGAATACCTGGGGTAATTCATAAGGAAAAGAGGTTTGCTTGGCACACAATTGTGGGGCAGCTGCATCTGGCAAAGGCCTCAGGCTGCTTCCACTCATAGCAGCAAACAGAAGGGAGCCTTGGAATGTGACATCATGTAGCAAGAGACGAAGTGAGAGAGAGGGAAGGGAAGTGCCAACCTCTTTTAAACAATCAGCTCTTGTGGGAACTAACAGAGTGAGAACTCACTCACCCAGACGGAGCATTAATCTATACATGAGGGATCCACCCCATGGCCCAAACACCTCCCATTACCCCCCACCTCCCAACACTGCCACATTGGGAATCAAATTTTAACCTGCGTGTTGGTGGCAATGAATGGAGTGTTGGTGGGAATCAAAACCATAGTATTTTTCCCCTGGCCCCCCAAAACAAATATTCTTCTTGCATGCAAAATACAATCATTCTATCCCAACAGTCCCCAAAGTCTTAACTTGTTCCAGCACCAGCTTAAAAGTCCAAAGTCTCACCTGAGATTCAAGGCAAGCTCCTTCCAGCTGTTGAGCCTATAAAATCAAATATAAGTTACCTACATCCAAGATACAATGGTGGAACAAACTTTGGGTAAACATTCCAAAAGGTAGAGATCAGCCAAAAGAAAGGAATGAAGGCTTTGCGCAAGTCTGAAACCCAGCAGGGCAGTCATTAAATGTTAAAACTTTGGAATAATCTTTCATTCTATGTTCCACCTCCTGGGCACAGTGGGGGGTTTGGGTCCTCAAAGCTTCAAGTAGCTCAGTCCCCCTTACTTTGCTGGGCACAGCCCATGTAGACATTCTGGTGCCTGCAGCTTTTCCAGGCAAGTGTTGCATGCTGTCCATCACTCTACAGTTCTGGGGTCCTAGCAGTGACAATACTCCTATGGCTCCACTAAACACAGCCCTATGGAAACTCTCTGTGGCAGCTCTGACCTCACATTTTAGCTCAGCATTGCTCTAATGGAGTCTCCCTGCAGTGGCTCTAACCCTGTGATGAGTCTCTGTCTAGGCCTCCAGGCTTTTCCATATAACCTTTGAAATCTAGGTGGAAGCCTCCATGCCTTCACTTCTATTGCATTCTGCATACCTACAAAATTAGCACCATGTGGATATGGATGCTGCCAGGGTTTACCACTTGCTTTCTCCTGAGCAGCAGCATGATCTGCAACTGGAGTTGCTTGAGCTATAGCTGCTCCAGCCAGAGTGGCTAGGATGTGGGGAGCAGCATCTAAAGGTGGTAGAGGACAGTAGCACCCCAAGCCAGTCCCCTTGTTCTCCCAGGCTGCTAGGTCTTTGATGGGAGGGGCAGCCTTGAAGATCTTTCAAATGCCTTCAGTGCCTTTTCCCCATTGTTTTGGCTTTTAACACTTGGCTCCCTTTTAGCCATGCTAATCTCTTTAGGAGCCAGTCACTAGGCTACACCCTTGTATTCCTCTTTTGAAAATGCTCATTCATTCTCTACCACTCAGCCAGGCTGCAAATTTTTCAAATCTTTATGTCTGCTTCCCTTTTAATTATAAATTCCATATTTAAATCATTTCTCTCTTCTCTCATTTTATTATATGTAATTAAAAGAAGCCACATAGTGCTTTCAATATTTTGCTTAGAAATTTCTTCCACCAGATATCCTAGTTCATCACTCTTAAATGCTATAATCCATAAAGCCCTCAGTCATGAACATATGCAGTCAAATTCTTTGCTATAGTGTAACAAAAGCAACCTTTGCTCTAGTTGCCAATATTTATTTTCATCTAAGATATCATCAGCATGGGCTTTAATATCTACATTTCTAACAGCCTTCTGGTGACAACCACTTAACGAAACTCTTAGAAGTTCCAAAGTTTCCCTCATCTTTTTGTCTTCTATTAAGCCCTCCAAACTCTTCCAGCCTCTGCCCATAACCCAATTCTGAAACTGCTTCCACATTTTCAGGTATTTGTATAGCTACACCCCACTCCACAGTACCAGTTTTCTGTCTTAGTCCATTTGTGTTGCTGTGACAGAATACCTGACACTGGGTAATTTATAAAGAAAAGAGGTTTATTTGGCTCACAATCCTGGGGCAACTGCATCTGGTGAGGGCCTCAGTCTGCTTCCGCTTATGGAAGAAAATGGAAGGGGAACTGGCATGTGTAAGGAGATCACATGGCAAGATGGGAAGTGAGAGAGAGGGAGGGGAGGTGCCAGGTTCTTTATAACAACCAGCTCTTGTGGGAACTAATAAATTGAGAACTTATTCATTCCCAAGGGAGGGCATTAATCTATTTATGAGGGACCTGCCCCTGTGACCATAACACCTCCCACTAGGTCTCATCTCTCAACACTGGTACTTTGGGGATTTAATTCCAACATGAGTTTTGGTGGGGCAAACAATAGTCAAAGCATAGCACCATCTTATTGCAAAAAGTGTTTTTCCTATTCCTGTAAGTGTAGGTTAAACTTAGTGACTCCCTTCCAAAGACTGCAGTATGGAAAGGGGGACAAGAGAGTAAACTTACAATGAAGAAACCTACCAGACAGTCTTCAGACAGCTGATCAAGGTCAACAACAGTGGTAAGTCAGGTTGGCATGTGTACCCTCCCCCAAATCCATAACTCCAAACTAACCATGAGTAAAACATCAGACAAATCCCAATAAGAGGGACATTCTACAAAATATCAGAGCAGTACTCTAAAAACTATCAAGGTCATGAGAAACAAGGAGAGTCTGAGAAAAGAGTCACAGTCCAGAGGAACCTAAAGAAACATGACGACTAAGTGTAATGTGATATCCTGAATGGGATCTTAGAATAGAAGAGGACATTAAAGAGAAACTAATGAAACTCAATTAAAGTATAAAGTTTAGTTAACAATAATGTATCAGTATTGGCTCATTAGTTGTGATAAAGTAACCATGCTCAAGTAAAATGTTAACAGTAGGGGAAGCTGAGTGAAAGGTGTATAGGAACTATCTGCACTATCTTTGTGACTTTTCTGTAAATCTAACACTGTTCTAAAATGTAAAAATTATATAAGTAATAAACAAGAAGAGACTGAATGCCAGTGGGTAAGGATGTTTTAAGTGGTTCTTTACACATCAGAAAGGGGCAAATATTAGACTTCTCACATCCTCTGAAATCCAACACTAAACTAGTATAAGGGTTACTTTTACACTTGTACAGACACCAGGCCCACCTCTTTGGCCTAGATCTATTTTCTCAATGTGGTTGCCAATGCACCCCCCCACCCTCCACTCCCATGAAGTCTTATCCCTGAAGACTGTATGCTGATAGCAGTTTTTTTTATCTCCTTGCTGCCTTAAAAACAAGGCACCTCCACAACTCACATCTTTTCATTTTAAATGTCTGGCAATGAAGCAGAAAGCAGATAAACAAACCTATCAACAGGGGATTTTATAAGGCTTTAGCTAAAGCTCAATTCTCTTTCTGAACCAGTAACTTTTAAAGTGACTGAATATTTACCAAGCCCATATTCAATGCGAAACACCAGTCTAAGCACTCTACAAAGTAAATTCATTTAATCCTCACAACAGGCTAGTATCTCCATTTTACAGATAAGTAAATTGAGGTGCAAATTGTTTATGTGACTTGTGCAAGGTCACACACTAATAATGGTTAAATTAAACCCAAGCTGTTTTGCATTCAAAACCCAATATGAATGAAATTAAACAAAGACCCCCCTCTGCACAGTAGGTTGGACGTAAAATTCAGCTAGAATAGAATGATGGGTCTCTAATCAGTTGTCCCCTTACCTTCAATATGTGATCCTTAATTTAAGGCCTTTCAGACAAATCAGGATGCAGTTGCTTCAAAATGTAAAAAAACACATCTTCACTAACTTATTTTTGCTTTAATCTGTTAATTTACCATAGATATTTCTGAGCCGTACCCCATCTCTAGAATCTCAGTCACCAATGGCCCCAATTCTCTCTCTCATTTTAAGCCTGTGCTTTGGCTCAGGACTGAAATAGGAAAAGGGATGTGCTGCACATGTTTGTTACCTATATCACCTTCTCATTCAAAATAACTAAAAATTAAATGGATTGACTTTCAGGCTTTGTCAAACTGTCCGTAGTTTCAAAACAGCCTTTTGGAAATGTTATAAACCCCTCCAGATTGGATAATGCACATTCAAACAGTTTTATTTCACAGGCAAAATGTTTACCTAAGGCTTACTTCAAAATCAAAACAGCAAGAACAATAATCAGGCTTATGGAGCATTTTCTAAGTAACTGGACTGGATGGGTGCTTTAAAAAAATATTTTTTTACTAACCATGATGATCAAATAAAGTATTATTATTTCCATTTTAGAGGTGAAGAAACAGGCTTAGAGAGGTTAAACAACTTGCTCAAAGTCACACAGGTAGTAAGTGACGGAATGATGATGATCAAATAAAGTATTATTATTTCCATTTTAGAGGTGAAAAAACAGGCTTAGAGAGGTTAAACAACTTGCTCAAAGTCACACAGGTAGTAAGTGACGGAATGATTATTTGAGCACAAATTCACCTGCTCCAAAGCTTGAGCACTTTCCACCACCCCACACTCACCCTTCCCACTTCTGATCTTTCCCCAGTGAGCCATGGCCTCAAAGTTATACTCTCAGCCTCATACAGGGCCTCTTTCTTCCCCCCTGCAATGGCCCTGTCCTGGATGGCACTCTCTCAAGTACAGGGTGTCAGCTTTCTCATCTGTTGACAATCACCATGCTAAGTGGAAAAGACCAAAGGGCTGCTGCTGGAGCTGGGTGACACCTGTGCGTCTTACCCAGTGCCCCCTGGAGAAAATGCCCCACTTTCCCCATCCTTGGATAGCTAGGCAACTTGTAACAAAATCCTTAACCTCTGAGAGCCTCAGTTATTTCTCCTACAAAAATACATAACCTGGCTGTCCTGTCTACCTATCATCTATTAAACACACCCTGATAATTCTGGCAGAAGGTTTCCCACTTGTAACTGCATTTCTAAATAAAAGCTTACTGAAGAGGATGGGAAGATTTATAGTCCACATGCATCAACCATGCAGATTCCACAGGACAAGCACCAGGATAAGCACATTCGTACCATTATCTAACACTCACAGCAACCTAATGGTGCAAGTATTGCTGGTCTCATCTCACAGATGAGATCGCTGTGGCTCACAGATGGCAAAAAATCTTGAAAAATATAACGTAATTAGAAAGGAGCAGATATTTCTTAAATGCGTATAAAATATGTTAAAGTGTTTTAAAAATTGTGAAGAATGAGACCAAGAAATTTAAAGTGAATGCTTGAGAACCAGCATCCACCACTTAGCTTGCTACCTCCCTTTCTATGATCCCCTTTTCATAAACTTCAAAACCTTCTCTTCCTACCTGCCTTTAAACCAAATTTTCCTGTCCACTTTTCATCCTAATGAGGCCTTTACTCCCCTCACTACTTGCCTTTCTCCTTTTCCACTGTGCAAAATCTCCTGAAAAGCCGCACCCTTTTGATCTTTGGTTCAAATCAATAGTCCATTGTGGTAAATAGATTTCCTCTCCCTTCAGGCTTCTGTGTCTGTAATCAGCTTTGGAAGCTGAAATGCAGAAAGGCTGGAACAACAGTCATCTGTACCTTTCACAGACACTGGAAAATCAGCCACAGAAGACTGAATGCTACAAATGCCCTGCTGCAGAGGTTTTGTTTGGTAGCAAACACTGCAAGGGGATCAAAATAAATTGTTGATGATATTGTTTTCCTCATGATGTGCTAAGAAACAAGCAGCCCATGTGCTTTGTTAATTTCCTGGGAATGAAATGTACATGACACCCTGGACATAGTAAGTGGCCTGTTATAACTAAAAGAGCAGAAGTCTTGAGCCTGAAGACCTGGTTGGCTCTGTTCTTTCTAGGTACACAGCCTTGGCTAGGTCATTGAACTTCTCTGAATGTGAGTATCATCAAGCATAAAATGGAGCTAATATTCTTTGCTATGGGTTCAATGTGTCCCACAAAGGCTCATGTATTAGACACTTGACCATCACTGTAACAGTGTTAAGAGAGTGGGACATCCAACTTTGGTATTCGAAAGGTAGTGATTAGATTATATGAGGTGATTAGATTGTGAGGACTGTGCCCTCAAGAATGGATTAATCCATTTGTGCAGTAATGGGTGTGATTCTGATAGCTTTAAAAGGAGAGCAAGTGAGAAGGTTAGCTCTCTTGCTCAGTCCATTCTCACCAAGTGACATCCTAGTTGCCACAAGACCCCATAGAGAATTCTTGCCCAGAAGGCCCTCACCAGATGTGTTCCCTGGACCTTGGACTTCCCAGCCTTCAAAACTGTAAGAAAGAAATTTTGTTTCCTTATAAACTATCCAGTTTCAGGTATTCTGTTATAAGCAACAGAAACAAACATAACCTTTGGTAGGACATAACCCAGCCTGTATAAGCCAGAAATCTAGAAGCCATCCTTGAATCTTCTCTCTTCCTTACCCCAACATCCTGAATTCTGTTGATTCCCTGTCTTAAATATCCCTCAAATTTCCTTATCTCCATTCCCACTGTTATGCTAGTTCGGGCATCATGATGTCCTAGACTGACGCTATATCCTCCTAGCCCTTCTCCCTGTTCCTAGTCTAACACCAAAAGTCAGTCCTTTTCTTCTCTCTGAATCCAGTTATCCTGCTAATGTATACATTTCATCATCTTGCTTTTGATTAGAATCACTTTATGACTCTCTATCGTTTGTAGAATAAAGTAAAAATTTACCAGCACAGGATACAAAGCCCTCTAAGACCTCAATCTTACCTACCTATAAGTTAGGAATCTCTCAGATGCAAGTGATGGAAACTCCTCTTGAATAGACGTAATCAGAAAGGAGTACATATCGGCTTATGAAGCTATGCAAGCCTAGAGCAGACCAGGCAGAACAGGGCCCCAAGGCTCAAACGGTCTCTTTAGAAAGCCGTCTCTCTCCACGCTTTACTTTGCTTTCCTCCATAGTGACTTTACTTTTTTTTTTAATTGATTATATATATTTTTGTGGGGCACTGAATCAAATATCAAAACATGTGCACAATATGTGGTAATCAAATTAGGATAATTAGCATACTCATGTTTACAAAACATAATCAATCTTTGTGGTTCTTAAACTACTTTCTCACCTACTCCCTCCCCTTCCCCCTATCCCACCCCTAATAACCAGAGTTCTGTTCTCTCTCTCTTTTTTTAAGTTTAATGTATTATTGTGATTTTTTTCTCTTTCTCTTTCTTTCTTCTTTCCTTTCTTTCTTTTTATTCTTGATTAGGCTCTTCCCACTCAATAACTAATTTGTCCCTGGCAATTTCAGGTTTATCTAGCACCTATTGATCAACTTCCTGGAAGTGAGCATCTTTTTCTCACAAATTTCAACAGAAGTCATGAGGCAAAGTCTCAGTGGTCTGCTTTGGGTCATGTGCTCAACCTTTTACAGCTACTGTACCTTAGGAAACACAGGGAAGCTAGGCAGGCACATCCAGGAGGCAGGGCTGGGGCCAGCCCTGCCTGGACAATGTGATATAAGCTCTTCTCACCCTACAAGATGCACCTTGTCTCCCCTCCACCTAGTAGTGTTTGTCACCTCCTCTGGACCATCACAGTCCAGGTAGATACCTCTTTAATGATACCCTCTTAGGATATATGGTAAAACTTTTTCTCTGTATCTCTCACACTAGGCTATAAGCTCTCTGAAGTCAGGGACCAAATCTATTTGCCTCTGTATTTCACATATTAACTGACTCTTTCAGGCCCTCAGTAAGTGTTTGTCCAATGACAAATTAGATTATACAGCCAAAGAATTTTTCTAATGTTAAAGTGCTATTCAGACAAAGGCTGTCATTATTTATAAGATAAGTGAGCCTTTTACTGATGAAAATGTAATAGCTTCTGGTGATAGCTTTCTGCCTGACAAATTCTAAATGGATAATCCATTTAATTGTTAAAAAATAATTTTAAAAACACTAAGATTTTTTTCTTTCTCTGGCTTAAGTACTAGTGACACCTAGTTGTTTGTCCTTTATACCTCATCTGTTATTCAGATCACTGAACCCCAGGTTTTATCAATCCAGTCACCTTTCCATGATTCTATTATATCATGTCAATCCTTTTCTGTACGCTTTATGGTTTTATATCTAATTTTTATCACATAATTTTCCTGGACCACTACTTATTATTAAAACTTATTAAATTACCTATTAAAACTACTAGAAGAAAACACAAAGATGTTACAAAAAATTGGAGTGGGCAGCATTTCCTTGAGCAAGACTACAAAGGCACAGGCAACTAAAGCAAAAACACACAAATGGAACTATGTCAAACTAAAAAGCTTCTGCATAGCTAGGAACACTAGCAACAAAGCGAAGCAAGACAACCTATGGAGTGGGAGAAAGTACTTGCAAACTACACATCAGAAAAGGAGCTAATATCTAGAATACATAAGGAACTCAAACAATTCAACAGCAAAAACACAAATAACCCAATTAAAAAACGGGCAAAGAACCTGAACAGACATTTCTCAAAGGAAGACATATATATCTAAGATGTAGTATTTAAATTTATACCTATGATCCATTTATAGTTGATTTTTGTGTATAGTATGCATTAAAGGTCAAACTTTATTCTTTTGCGTGTAGACATCCATTCAACAAATAGTCCCAGCACTATTTATAGAAAAGATTATTCTTTTCTCCATTGAATTATCTTGGCACCCTTGTTGAAAATCAGTTGACCAAAACTGTGCGAGTTTATTTCTGAACCCTTAATTCAATCTCATTGATCTACATTTATTTTTTTCACTGTCATTTCCTTCTTTGTTTTAAATGTAATTTTTAAAATATTAACATTTACTTTTACATTTTGGTGGGGTACAGCGTGTTGTTTCAATACATGCATATACTGTACATGGATTCACTTAGTGTCGATACCATCGTTCTGTTTTTACCTGTTAGCCCACCACTTCTCTCCATCCTCCTTTCCTCCCAACCTCTGGTAACCCTCATTCTACTCTCTACTTCTATGAGAACACTTATTTTTTTCTTTTAGTTTCCACGTATGAATGAGATAATGCTGTATTTGTCTTTCTGTACCTGACTTACTTCAGTTAACATGATGGTTTCCAGTTCCATCCATGTTGCTGAAAATGATAGTATATCATTTCTTTTTATAGCGGAGTGGTATTCCATTGCGTATACATACCACAGTTTTTTTATCCCTTCATCCATTGATGGGCATTAGGCTGATTCTGTCTCTTGGCTATTGTGAATAGTGCTGTAATGAACATGGGAATGAAGGTGTCTTTTCCATATATTGATTGCATTTCCCTTGGGTATATACCCAGTGTTGGGATAACTGGGTTGATGGTAGATCTATTTTTAGCTATCTGTTTTCCACAATGGCTGTATTAATTTACCTTCCCACCCACAATATAGGAGAGTTCCCTCTATTTCACATCCGTGACAGCCTTTGTTATTTTCTTTCTTGTTAATAAAAGTCATCTACCTGGGGTGAGATGTCTCATCATGGTTTTACTTTGCATTTCCTTGATGATTAATGATTGAACATTTTTTGATGTGCTTGTTGGCCATTTATATGTCTTCCTTTGAGAAATGTCTGTTCAGGTTCTTTGCCCGTTTTTTAATTGGGTTATTTGTATTTTTGCTGTTGAGTTGTTTGAGTTCCTTATGTGTTCTAGATATTAGCTCCTTTTCCGATGTGTAGTTTGCAAATACTTTCTCCCATTCCATAGGTTGTCTTGCTCCACTTTGTTGCTAGTGTTCCTAGCTATGCAGAAGCTTTTTAGTTTGACATAGTTCCATTTGTGTGTTTTTGCTTTAGTTGCCTGTGCCTTTGTAGTCTTGCTCAAGGAAATGCTGCCCACTCCCATTTTTTGTAGCATCCTTGTGTTTTCTTCTAATAGTTTTATAGTTTTGGGTCTTAAATTTAGATTTTTGATCCATTTTAGGTTGATTTTTGTGTATGGTGGGAGATAGGGGTCTAGTTTCAATCTTCTGCATGTGGATATCCAGTTTTTCCAGCACCATTTATTGAAGAGAATGTCCTTTCCCCACTGCATATTTTTGGCACCTCTGTCAAAAATCAGTTGGCTGTATTTCTGAGTTCTCTATTCTATTCCATTGATCTATTTGTCTATATTTATGCCAATACTATGCTGTTTTGGTTACTATAGTTTTACAGTATGTCTTGAAGCCTGTTCTTTATCCAGAACCACATAGTCTTCATTACTATAGCTGTGAAGCAAGTTTGAAATTGGGAAGTGTGAGCCCTCTAA
>NW_007737087.1:55143-56829 GCF_000696425.1 Galeopterus variegatus
GGTCTAGTTTCAATCTTCTGCATGTGGATATCCAGTTTTTCCAGCACCATTTATTGAAGAGAATGTCCTTTCCCCACTGCATATTTTTGGCACCTCTGTCAAAAATCAGTTGGCTGTATTTCTGAGTTCTCTATTCTATTCCATTGATCTATTTGTCTATATTTATGCCAATACTATGCTGTTTTGGTTACTATAGTTTTACAGTATGTCTTGAAGCCTGTTCTTTATCCAGAACCACATAGTCTTCATTACTATAGCTGTGAAGCAAGTTTGAAATTGGGAAGTGTGAGCCCTCTAACTTTGTTCTTCTTTCAAGATTCTTTTAGCTGTTCTGGGTTCCATATGAAATTTAGAACCAGTTTGTCCATTTCTATTTTTTAAAAAATGCAGCTGAGATTTTGTTATGTATTTTATTGAATCTGTTGATAAATTTGGAGATCATTAAATCTTAACAATATTATATCTTGTGATTCATGAACATAGGATGTCTTTCCATTTATGTAGATCTTTAGTTTCTTTCAACAGTGTTTGGTAGCTTTCTATGTACAACTCTTGCACTTCTTTTGTTAAATTTATACTTATTTCATACTTTTTTGTGCTATTATAAATGGAATTTTCTTAAGTTCATTTTTGGAATATTCATCTGTAGTGTATAGAAATACAGTTGACTTTTGTGTATTGATTGCATAGCCTGCAATCTTGTTGAACTTGTTTATTACTTCTAATAGCTTTTTAGTAGATTCCTTAGAATTTTCTATATACAAGATCATGTCATCTATGATAGAGATGGTTTTACTTTTTCCTTTCCAATCTGGATGTCTTTTCTTTTTTTTTTTTTTTCTTCCTTTTTTGCCTAATTGCTGTGGCGAGGACCTTCAGTACAGTGTTGAATAGAAATGGTGAGATTAGTCATTGTTTTCTTGTCCATAACCTTAGGAAAAAAGAATTAAGCCTTTCACTATTAAACGTGATGATAGCTGTGGATTTGTAGGAGATGCCCAATAACAAAGTGAGAAAGTTTTGTGATACATCTTGTTTGTTGAGCTTTTTATCATAAAAGGACATTGGATTTTGGCAAATGCTTTTTCCATGTTTATTGAGCAACATATATTCTCACCGGAATTATTAACTTCAAAGAAAAAGTTATTTCAGCATCTAGGCAAAATGACGAAGTCAATATAAAAAAAAATATCAAAACACCATCAGAATTCTCAACATCAATGCTTTATGCTAGAAGAAAATGGGCTAATATATTTAAGATACTCAAGAAAAGTTAATATGAACCAAAGATTTTATATCCAGCCAAAATTGACTTTAAACATAATGACAGGAGACTTACTGTCATCAGAATGTAAAAACTCAGAGAATAATGTTATCATGAGCCCACATGGGCTATAATTACAAATAAAGAGACTTTAAAAATCATAATAAGACATCCTTCCTGAAGGGGAGAATACAGAGCTGGCAGAGAACCCTTTCCTGGGGCCTGGGATGGAAGGATGAGGGCAAGAGCTCCTTCCTTCTTCACCACACACCCTCCTTGCCCTTTCTTATGACTGGTGTAAAGAGTACTCCAAGTCAACAAACACATATAAATAGGCTTCTTTAAAAAATGGCTGATTTCAATTCTAAGATGGCAACGGGTCTGGAGCGGCCATGCCAGGAGACAGCGCGACCCTGAGAAGT
>NW_007737088.1:0-9131 GCF_000696425.1 Galeopterus variegatus
ACCTACATGTTTTTTCTATCATAAGCAGAGCAAAATAGGTAAAAAGATTTCCTATTCAAGGGCAAAATTTCAGTTTTGACAACAAAATGATTTATTTAGAAAATATAAACTACACATTTCAGAATTAGTTATTTAAGGTGTAATTAAGGGTGTAAACACAATTTAAATCTTAAAAGCTTCACTTTTTTCCCCCGTTTTATTGTGTCTTTCCTTAAGGATTTAAAATCCCATCTACGACCAATGATTCTCAATCATCAGAATGACAAAGCACTAAAAAAAATATATTCAAGGGTACTACACCTTGGAGATTCTGATTTTGCGGATTTGGGGTGAAGCTTTGGAACTTGCATTTTAAAAAAGCTTTCCAGATGCTAGAAACCTCTGGCTTAGGTAATATACTCAGGAACACAGGTTTTTGTCTGGCATATTTAAAATGTTAGATGTCCTGGGAGTCATTTTTAGATAATTTTCCTTATGTTAAAAAATAATTCTGATATTGTTTGTATTTTGGTGAAGGAGGTTCTTCGTGCTTTCTAATAACTTTTATGAACCTGTTGGCTAAAACAGATCTCTTAGAAAGTTCACCCAACACCTAGGATGTAATTTCCCCCACAACATCGTAATTTTTAAATATGTTTAGAGAGAAGCTCTTTCAAGTTTTTGACACCAGTTGTACGGGTTTTCACTGGCAATGTCATTTTCTCACAATTCAATGTTTTAAGAACCTTACTGAAAGCGAGTGAGCTTCGTCTAAGGAACCAGGGATATAATGTCACCAACTTTTTAAAAAGTTGGTGTTTCCAGGGCAGAAGAGTTAATCTTCATGACTGGTGCTGAGAAGTCGGTGCAGGGCCCTGTCTCTGCCAAGCATGGTAAAATACAGCCTGGTCAGGTTTCCAAGTTCAGCTGACATCTAAGTCCCTAAGCCAATGAAAAGTGCCCAAAATGGTTTCCAGCCTTCTCTCCAGGGGTAACAGTTGGACCTGTTGCCATGGAAACCAACCTTTACCAGCATGAACACATTTGCCATTTAACCCTGAGGATAAATCGGTGACCTGACTCTGGGAATGGGGCTGAAGGCTGATTTTCCTGAAACACTATCATTAATTTGCCCAACAACTCTGCTGGCTTGGAGAGTCATTTTTTCCTTTTTGAAACTGTGCCATGGCTTTGGAGAGAGCATGACTTAACCATATCAGCAGTCTCAGTGAGCTTGAAGTGGTCTCAACTGGAGGATTTATAGCTTTTTCAAGCACAGGGCACATTCTTTGTTTCCTTTCAGAAATTGAGGACTGCTTCATTTTCAGTAAACAAAGAGAGGATTACCAACATGTTTACTAGTCTAGAATTTAGCTTACTCTGAATGCAGTTCCCTCAGTTCCTAGCAAAGGTACTGTGCATTTCAAACAGTTATCTTTGTTGTTTAATCCACTTTCTTTCTTCCTAGCTTGGAAAAGATACATAATTTAACCCTCACTCAACTCCAAATGAGATGACTTTCAAAGGCCATTCAGGCCCTAATGTTTGTCCTTTGCAAAACAAGCAACTGTGATTCTAAAGAATTTAAATGCAGATACTGTTGGCAGCCAGAGATGTTTTCCACTGTTGGGGTGCAAAAGAAAATTTTACTTTACAACTGCACTGTGCTGCTCCTGACATTGATGGGTCCTGTATTCACCAGAGGGAGAAAAATAAAAATATCTTACCTGTCTGCACAATATCCTTGATGGTTATACAACAATAAAATATTCAGCAATCTGATAAGTTTACTGTTAAAACTGACAGACCAAGTTAAAACTGGTTGAGAATGTGTACAGTGTATCACGTTCATACCTTTTTTTAGATTAGCTTTCCATCATAACAGCTGCATTCAGTAGGGCTCATATTGTCTCAATTATAAAGTCAACTCAAAGACATTAGCACTAGATTGCTTCAGCAAGTCTGAAATATTTTTAACTGTTGACAAAGGGTTCAATTTCATTATACTGAGTTTCAGAGTAAAACTATGGTAATGTAATCACTTTCTCAGAGTTTCATCATTTGTATGGTCCTAGAAAATCATTATAACTTCCTAGAATTATCCCAAAATGGTTCAAAGTAAGCAGTTTTCAAGTCAGTGGGAACTGCAGAGGCAGCTGATATTCACCTATCCATTTGTTTATTAGAAATAGGTCACAGCCAATTTTTGACATGAATCTTCCCATTTTCAAAAGAATGTTAGAAACAGCTGAGCTAATGTACCATAAAAGTTCAATTCAAGTTTTGATAATGAACCTAAAAGGCATACTAACAAATGAACCTGTATTAGTCTGCTTCTGTTGCTTATAACAAAATACTTGGCACTGGGTAATTTATAGAGAAAATGAAATTTATTGCTTACAGTTCTGGAGACTAGGAAGCCCAAAGTTCAGGGAACACATCTGGTCAAGGTTTTCTTTGGTGGTGACTTCAGTGATGGCAGGGTGTCACATTGCAAAAATGGTGGAGCAGAGAGAGAGAGAGCCAGACTCTCATCTCTCTTCTTTTAACACCGTTAAAAACAGCCATTTTAAATCCAATCACTAGGGCATGGTCCTGCAATCTAATCACCTCTTCAAGGCCCCACCTTTCAATTACTGCAATAGGATTTCCCACCCTCAACAGTTAAAGTGGGGATTAAGTTTTGGGGGGACATTCAACCCAAGGCAGAACCCATTTGCTTTAAATGCCAAAAAGTCTGAGTTTTATTTTCCCATTTTTCTCCCTGTGGTATAAACAAATTCTCCTGACAGAATCTCAGAATCAACTCAAAAAAATTCTTTTTTACTGAATATTTTTAATCATGTGTCACCTATTCAAGGTGTAGGGGAGGAAAAACAATTTTCTTTTTATCTTCGTAGTTGGATGGACCCTTGTAACAAAAGATAGACTAACAAGAGAAAAACAGAGTTCAGAGATGTCATTGGTGGAGGCAGGAGTCTTTCACCTTACTGTGTAATGGAATAGCTCTGTAGCCATGTAATAAAAATGGGGTTAGACTTGCTTTTCTTTCCTCATAGCAAGATCTCTGTGCTCTGAAAATAGCCACAAAGCGAGACGAATTTTATCCCTCTTTATTTAGTAAAGATTAGGTATCTTGACTCTGTTTTATCATGTTTCATTTTGCATGCTTTGACGATTTTTACCATCTATCTTGCTTTCATATCTTAACCAGAGATGTGGGTGTTAGTGTAAATATTTCTATATTCATATTTTAATCATTGGCATTTCTTGAGATTTTGGTAATGAATTTGAAGATATTTTGAAATTTTAGTTATTTTAGGGAAAATGCTTTCATGACCCAGAGAGTTTGAGAGTTCAGAATTGTTCTGATTTTGTATAGTTCAAGTTTAATCTAATTTCCCAGACAACTTTTTTGTTGTTGTTGTAATTGTGTTATTAGTCATACACTAAAAAATACTACCCTGGTTCATTTAATAAATGTAAAAATTGGAAAACCTTGAAAGGAAATCTATTTATAGTTTACTCTTCAATACAATTTAGTATTAAAGTCAGGGCTATATTTCCCAGTTTGTGCAAAGACTAATTCAACTCAATTTCCATTGTATTTGGGAAGCAAGAAGTAAAAGTGCATTTGGGGAAAGCAACAATCTAAGTGTTTTTTTTTTTTTTTTTTCCTTTTTGTCATTTTTCGTGACCGGCAACGGATCGCAACCCTCAGTGTCACGCCCGTACCGGACTGGGACCGGCAATGGGATCGCAACCCTCGGTGTTGCGCCCGCACCTCGCTCAGCCAGTGAGCGACAATCTAAGTGTTTTAACTCTGGTAATCATCTGTCATTCATACGAATGTCATTTCATCTAGAACTCTCTAAAGGGAAATGATTTGAAAATATTCTTCGAGCTATTTGGTCTTAAATTCCTTCCTGCTTGTCAGCTCAGAGGAATGATGGCCTAAGTCTCAAAAGATAGCACAGTTCACTGAGTAGCAATTCCCAGTGTGGGTCATTCAGTACTCCCAGTAAATGGCGATATATTTAAAGCAGTGGGAGGAGGTGCTGTATTTTTAAGATAAAGGTTTCACATTTTAAGACACAATTTTGTGTAGTTAAACAGAGAATTAATATGTATAAGGTATCAATAATAAAATCATCAACTTCCTATGATTTGCATATTACATTACAATTTGAAATGCTCTTTTACATATATAAGCTCATTTGGGTTTTCTAATATTCCCTCGATAGAGTCGCTGGGCTGCTTTTATTTTATATTTAGGAACTTAAAGATTCAAAGATGTTAAGTGACTTTCTAAAGTTCACACAACTAATAAGGGGTAGCCAAGACTCAAATTTAGGCCTCCAATACTCTAAAATGTGATAAAGATAAGACAGTTTTATGAGTATCCTGAGCAATGTCTGGTGCTTATTAATTGTTTATTAAAAAATAGTTTTCATTACTTTATGTTTTCTTTCTTTTCATGTTATTTAAAACATGAACGGGATCAGGCCAGTTTTATCTGAAATGTTTTCTTCCTTTTCTCTAAAGGAAAAGTGACTATTACATGAATAAACATGTAGAAGTCAATATATATTTTATGCACTAAGTAACAAACCAAAAATTAAGTGGGTGCCAATAGACCAATCAAGAAGTATGTAATGAGGATACAGGGAAGGGGAAATATCTTTTCCTTCCATCCTTCTAAGTTCATAGCTGAAGACCCAACAACAAAAGACTGATTAACAAGAGAAAAAAGTACAAATTTATTTAATGTGAGTTTTATGTGACCCAGGAGCCTTCATAGGTAATGAAGACCTGATGAAACATTTAAACCTGAGTGTTTCTTATAGTAGTTTTATGGAGAGTGGAGAGTTGTGGAGGAATGTGATAGGGCAAAGAGTATGAGGGATGCGTAGTAAACTGGGGGAAACTCGGCCAGTTCTGTTTGTCTGGGTTTCTCTGTGTCACTTTGTCTTCGGAGATAAGGATGTTCCTTTCCTTGGGGTATAGACAGGTCACCACTGGCAAGGTCTTATGACCTGCTTCAGGAGAAGACCAGGAAGTCTTTCCTAGGTTTCATGACCTGCTTCAGGGGAAAAGGGTGTGGAAGGTCAGAGAGAAGTTCTTCTGCCCTTTTCTCAAATTCCTTCAGCTTAAAATATTCAATATGCCAAGGTGCCATATTTTGGGGTAGCGTGTCCTGGACCCTATCAAGTACCTAGTATGTTCTAAATATTGGGTGGGTCTGTGGGGATACAAAGGTAAACAAAACAATGTCTCTCCCCTAGAGAGTATGGCTTTTAGACTCGGGCACATCTACCAAGCCTGGCTCTGTAATGTACAAGCCTTGAGATACAGGGCTTGTTTAATCTCTTGAATCTCAGTTTTCCCCTCTGTAAAATAGGATGGGAGAAATCCTAAGTCATGGGTTCAGAATGGAGTTTGCCACATTCAAACTAGATCATTGGGGTTTTGATGGCAAGTGGCTGCATTTCAATTCAGGCACAGTTTTATCTCTGGGTGATTTGGTTAGAAATATTTTTGTCTAATTTAGCCAAACAGTCTGGTAGAGCAGATTCATTGGGAATTTTTATTATTTGGATTCTGTCTGCCTTTCTCACAGGATTAAAAAAAAAAATATGTTTTTTTTATTGAGGTGAAATACACATAACATAAAATTAACAATTGCAAATTTACAATTTAGTGGCATTTAGTACATTCACAATATTGTGCAACCATCCCTATAGCAAGTTCCAAAACATATTCTTCACCCCGAAAGAAGACTTTGTACCTGTTAAGCAGTCACTCCCCGTTTGCCCCTTCTTCCAGCCCCTGGCAACTGCCGATCTGCTTTCTGTCTCTGTGGATTTACCTATTATGGAAATTTCATATAAGGGAATCGTGCAATATGTGACTTTTTGTGTCTGGCTTCTTTCACATAGCATAATGTTTTCCAGGTTCGCCCACATTGTAATACGTAGCGGTACTTCATTTCTTTCTGTGGTTGAATAATATTCCATTGTATGTATATACTACATTTTGTTTATCCATTCATCTGTACGTAGACATTTGGATTATTTCCACATTTTGACTATTGTGAATAGCATTGTTATAAACACTCATGAACAAGTATTTGTTTGAGTACCTGTTTTCAATTCTTTTAAATATATACTTAGGAGTGGAGTTTCTGGGTAATATGGCAATTCTATGTTTAACATTTGAGGAATTGCCAAGCTATTTTCCATAGCAGCTGGACTATTTTACTTTCTCATCAGCAATGTATGAGAGTTCCAATTTCTCCACATACCTACCAACACTAGTTATTTTTCATTTTTCATTTATTTTCACCCTAGTAATTGTGAGGTAGAATCTGCATTTTTGTATTTCCCAAACACAAATGATGTTGAACATCTGTTCATGTGCCTGTTGGCCATTTGTATATTTTCTTTGGAGATATACCTGTTCAAATTTTTTGCCCATTTTTAAATTGAGTTGTTTGTCTTTTTGTTGTTAAATTGTAAGAGGTTTTTTATATCTGGGAATTAGACCCTTATCAGATATATGATTTGCAAACATTTTCTCTTATTCTATAGGTTATCCTTACAGTTTTATGATAATATCTTTATACACAAAGGCTTTTAATATTGATGAGGTCCAGTTTATCTCTTTATTCATTTGTTGCTTGTGCTTTGGTGTCACATCTAAGGATCCATTGCTAAATTTAATGCTATGAAGACTTACACCTGTGTTTTCTTCTAGGAGTATTATAGCTTTAGCTCTTACATTTAAGTTGTTGATCCATTTTGAATTGATTTTTGTATATGGTGTGAGATAGGGGTTCACCTTTATTCTTTTGCATGTGCATATTCAGTTGTCCCAGTACCATCTGTTGGAGAGACTTCACAGGATTTTAAAATTTATACTTCTTATAATAGTTAATGTATATAAAACATTTAGTATGTGTGTATGTAAAGCATAAAGCCTAATAAAATTTTGAGACTACCACTCAACTGAAGAACTAGCAATTGTGAATAAATTGCCTTTATCTACCACTTTCTGTTTGTCTCATTTACTACTTTCACATACCAGCTCCTCCCTGAGGTAACCAAGTGTTATGTATTTCATTTTTATATTTCTTTTATTTTAAAAGGTTTTCCGTATTTTATGTTTATGTATTACTAGACAATACATTACTTGTTTGGGCTTTATAAATATGATATCATGCTCTGTTTCATCTTCTTAGATTTGCTTTTACTTTTATTGAAGATTATGTCATTAAAATTCATCCATGTTGTTGTGTATACCTATATTGCAATTTTTTTTACTGTGGGTGTAATTTTCTACTCTAGAATTTATTACAATTCAATTATTCATTCTCCATTGACACGTATTTGAGTTGTTTACAGTTTCTTTGCTAAGGAGACGGTGTTGCTCTGGTCATTTTTATATATGGATTCTGAAGTAAGAGTTTCTCAAGACTGTATATCAAAAAGTAGAATTGCTTATTCAGAGCATGCTTGTGTTCAATTTTATAAAATAAATCCAAATTATTTTCTGAAGTGTTTTTTAGCAAGGTACAGTCCCATCAGCAGTATGTAAATGACTGACATCCTCCCCTCCACTGGCTATTTTCAGACTTTGTAAATTTCATCAATCTAGTAGATGTGAATGGTGTCATAGTGTGACAGTAATTTGCATTTTCTCTATAATTACTTATGAAGTTGAGCATCTTTTCAAATGTTTACTGGCCACATGTTTTCTTTATTTTCTTGAAATGCCTGTTCAAGTCTTTTGTCCATTTTTCATATTTTTAAATTGATTTGTAGAATTTTATTTTCTGGGCTCTAACCCACTGTCAATTATGTGCTGCAAATATCTTCTCGTCAGTTTCTGGCATGAACTTGTACATTCTTTATGATTTCTTCTGATAAATAGTAATTCTTAATTTTAAAACATTTAAGTTTATCAAACTTTTTAAAGTTTAGCATTTTTGATGTTTAGCTTAAAAAATCCTTTCCCATCCCAATGTCAGAAAAATATTGTTTCAAAAATTAAAAAAATTTAAGTTCTTAATTCATGTAAAATTATCTTTTGTACCTCAGTTTATTCATATGTAAGATGGGAATAATGCTACTTAACTCCTAAGGTAATTGTGGTAATTGAATTAGTTATTATATACCAAGTGTTTGCAAGAGTACCTAGCATAAAGTAATAATGTAAAAGTTTAGCTATTACTGTTTTATGGTATAAAGTGGAACTCCTATTTAATTTTTTTCATATAGACAGTCAGTTATCCTGGCATCATTTATTAAAGAGTATCTTCTTACCCCACTATTCTTTAATTCCATCTTGATCATATATGACACTTGTATATATGCAAAAATCTGTTTCTGGGCTTTCAAATCCTTCCATTGGCCAGTTTATCTGTATTTCTCCAATATTGCACTGTCTTTAGTTTTATAACTTTACCTAAGAATTTATGTCTGGTGGGGAAGATCCCTCTAATTTCTTTTTCTTCATCAGTGTTATAAATTTTAGAATCAGTTTTAAAATATTTCCATCAGGATTTTATTTGATTATATAGGTCAATTTAGGATTTTGGCATCTTTTTGATCTTGAGTCTTACTATGTATGAACATGGTTCATCACCCAATTTGTTTAAGTCTTCTTTAAAACATTTAATAAAAATATAAATCATTTATCTATTTAATTTCCTTTCCTTGCACTAGTCAGGACTGCTAATACAATGTTGAATATGAGCAAGTATAGTGAGCAATCTTGTCTTGATTTAACAGACTGCTTCTAACATTTCTGTAATAGGAATAATGCTTTCTTTGAGTCTTTTTGTGTATACTTTTTATCAAATCAATGGGTTTTGATGTTCTAATGTTAGATATTTTTGCATCCCTAGATTAGACTTGCTCTTGTTTCATTGAGGATTTTCACATTTATTTTCATAAGTTATATAGTCCTTTAATTTCCTTTTCTTGTTCTCTCCTTGTCTAGTTTTGATATCAGTGTTACGCTGGCCCAATGGAATGAGTTGGGGAGCATTCCTTCTTTTGCTATTATCTGGGAGAATTTGTTTAATACTGATGTGATCAATTTTTTTCTTTTTTTTTTTTTTTTTCGTGACTGGCAACAGATCGCAACCC
>NW_007737088.1:10022-12068 GCF_000696425.1 Galeopterus variegatus
CGGCCCCAATTTTTTTCTTAAGTCAATTTGTATACAGTATGTTTTTCTATAAATTTTTTCCATTTTGAATAGTATTTGTTTATTGGCATAACATTTATAGAATTTTCTTATTTTCTTTTAAAATCTCTTCCATGTCTGTACTTTTATCCCATTTATCTATTCCTAATACTGTTTATTTACGGTTTTTCTCTTTTTTCCTGACCAGTTTTACCTGAAGCTTGTCTGCTTTATCAGACTTTTCAGAGAATCAACTTTGAACATTACTGATTCTCTCATTATACATATTTGTGTTTTGTTAGTTTCTGCTATTATTTTCTCATCTTTTTCTGAGTTTAAAATATGTCATTTAGGTCAAGGTTTTAGTGTTCAAATGTTTTATAAATTTTTGAGTTTTTATCTTTTTGTCTTAGTAATTGAGAGATATGTTTAAATAACTGTGATGATGAATTTTTCAATTTATTCCTATAATTCTGTAAATTTTACTTTGCATATATTTTAAGATGTTTTATTAATTGCATAACATTTAGAATGTTCCTATTTTCCTTGTGAATTTAATTTTATTATTATGTATCAATATTCTTATAATTTAAAATTTTTTGTACTAAAGTCCGTTTTGTCTGATGTTGATATAACTATATATTTGTCTGATATGTACTTTTCTCTTCTTTTATTTTCAAACTATGTTCTCGTATATTAACAGTGTATCTTGCAACACAGACCTGCACTTAAATACAATCTGACAGCCTCTATTCTTTAACTGGCAAGTTAGTCCATTAATATTTATCATGATTATTCATTTATTTGGAATTTTAAAACTATCTTACTCATAGATATTTGTTGCATTTTTCTTTTTTCCTCACTTAAAGAAGTAACTGAGTTATGTACACTTAATTCATTCCAATTTTTTCTTATTTCTGGTTTGGAATATTTAGTTTATTTCTATTATTTTGTTGATTATCCTTGAAATTTTAGCATAATTAACTCCAAGTTTAGGTCCTCAGGGTGGAGAATGTTTCAAAGAAAAATAATCTTTATGACAGTGTTTAATTTTGGATTCTCCAAGGAAAAATAGTTGCAATGCAGAGGATATCTTTATTGCTTTCTTTCCATGTGCAAGACCAGAATCCTCCCTCTTCACAGAAGAACCAGGAGAAGTGGGCAGAGAAGAAAGGACACTGATACTCAGAGGGGATTGTAAAATATGTAGGACAAAAGAAGGGACTGCAGAACTAAGAGTTGATTACTTCTAAAGAGATGGGTGAGGCATCCTGGGGAAAGGTGAAGAAATTGGGGACACTAGCCAGGAAAGGCATTAAAGGGAGAGGACTACAGAATTTGAAGAGAGAGGGAAAAAATTTGGGAAAAGGGATCATCCTTGTGGAACAGTCCCTAAAATACCAGAAAGTGAGGACTTTCTCCTTGTATACAAGTGAATGAAGGAATAAGAGTGGGATTACAAAGTGTATTCTTCTATCCCATCACCTCGGCTCTGTTTGTCTTGCAAACATTGCCTTAACTCTACGGGAAAGAACTACTTAAACCTCCATGAGGGTACCAGGTAATAAGGCTGTGTCAGGAGCAGGTAGGGAGAAGCTTCTTCTCTCTTCATGGTCATCTGTGGACACAATTAGAACTCTTGCTGTGAGTTGCAGAGAAGTGAGGAGCAAATATCTATGATCTAAATAGAAAACAGTGTCCTGAGTGTCTCTTCCCCAGAGGAGTGTCCTGTAGGACAGTAAAGGAAGAAGCCTACTGCATGCTTTATATAAGTGCTGTAGGGTATGATTTCACATGATGAATATTATGAGGGGGAGATACAGAGTCAATGGGAGAGGACAGAGACTCAGGGAAGCACTTGTTTAAGCTGAGTCTTATGGTACAAAGAAGAATTATCTAGGTGAAAGTGGTGGTGCTGCCATAGGTGAAGAGAAAATTCTAGGCACAGAAAACACATTATAAAGTCTTGAAAGTGGAATGTTTGAGGGACTGAAAGAAGTTTAACGTGGACCATAGTCAGCAAGGAAGGGAGTGGCATGAGATGAGGCT
>NW_007737088.1:12565-14939 GCF_000696425.1 Galeopterus variegatus
CGGGAGCGCCACCGCACTCCCAAGCGGCGCACTGTAGCAGTGTGCCACCGGGCCGGCCCTCTAGTTTGCATTTTTGAAAATGCATCCTGGCTGCTATGTGGATTAAAAGGGGGCAGGGGGAGTGGTTATGATGTCCACTGTAACAATCCAAGAGAACAACGATGGTGGCTTGGACAAGGGAGGAGGTGAAGGGAGAAATGCACAGATTTGAGAGATATTTAGAAGGTGTATGGACTAAGCTTGGTGACGACTAGATAAGGGAAGAAAGGGAAAGGAAGGAGTCAAGGATTTTGTATTCTAGGTCTTTGGCTTGATTAGCTGTGGTGCCATTTATCAGGCCAGGGAACCTGGGAAGAGGAGCAAGTTTGAGGGATGGTGTAAGGAGAGTGACGAAGAGCTCAGTTTTTACAAGTTGAGTTGAATAGAGAGAGTTAAGTAGAAATGTCTAGGCTTGCTTCCATGTCAGTACTTTTCCTGTTGTCTCTACCTGGAACACTCTTCCACAGATAGCTACAGGCTCCCTTTCTCACCTTTGTCAGGCACTGGTTCATATGTTACCTTCTTAGTAAGGCTTTTCCTGACCATCTTATTTGAAAAAATAGTAGTCTCCTTCCTCCAGTTCAGCATTCTCTATTTTCTGTCCATGATTTATTTCCTTTCGTAACACTTATGATTTTGACTTCTCCAGTATTCCCTCTATCTGGAATGCATCCTCATCCCTTCAAAACAGCTTCAAGGCTCAGTTAAAATCTTAGCTCCTCTGGAAAACCTTCCTTGAGGTCCCCAGGCTAGGTTAGGAGCATTCTCCCCAGGGATCTTACTTCTGATCTTGAGCATCTTCATCGCACCATTTTGTAATGTCTCCTGACTCAGGACCCTTCTCCACTGGCTTGAGTCCTAGGACGGTGAGGCTTATGTCTTTATTTTTAGATCTTCAACACCTATCACGATGCTTGGCACAGAGTAGATATCCAGTAAATATTTGGTGGATGAAAGAAAGATTATCAGGTACTACCATGGAGCACATTAAAGGATGTCTTTCCTCCCACCTGCCATCGAATAGATGTTCAACTATTTGTTGGACTTTTGATGCATTTTCCTTCCCAGGATGTGTTTCCCCTTCTTCTAATAATAGCACCTCCATCACCTTTGCAGAATTAGTTTCCTCCATCACATGCAGTATTGGTAGGACTCTTAGTCAGTATATCTTGGCTTTCCCTTTTCAAGGGATGGAAGAGCACATAATGCAATTTAAGACAAGCAGTGTTTCTCACCTTAGAATTTGTGTCTTGCATAGAGGATGAAAAATGGTTAGGACTGAATAATCATCTCAGTGTCTCCCTGACTATACCATTCTGTAGGTCCTGTTCTCCAGATTATTGGAAATTTCCTTGTTTCTGTCATTTCTAAAACCTATTTGTTCAGATTTTCCTTTAATTTGATGAGTACTCCACTTTCTTCTAATCAATTACTTTCTGGGCTTAAGTTGTCCAGAGTTGACCTCTGTTGCATGCATTTAAAAAATCTTGGTATAAGCTGAAATTAATCCTGCTAGTTGGTAAGATGATCAAAAAATCTCTTAATATTGAGGATACTAAAAAATGGTATACACATATCTTAAACATTTTATTTGATCACCATACACATAGATATAGCTTGACAATCTTTTGATGAAGGGTCAAGGCCATTTGTTTAAAGTATAGTTTAGTTTCCTTTCGGAATACCCATATCCAAGCATGTTCTGTGATCTCCAATTCCAATTTCTTTAAGTTGGAGAACTTAAAGACATTCATGAAACAATTTGAGGGCAGTATTCTAGATTTTTGCAAAATTTCCTGATCATTTATAACTATCTCAAGGGATTTAATTGGACAGGAAGTTTTAAAAAATATTTATTGAATCTCTCTAAACTTTCTACTTAATTTTTATATAAACAAAATTCTTTCTTTTTGTTTTATCAATTTACCAAATGTTTAATTAAATTGTGTGATTATAATAACAAACACTCAACAGAAAAGATTTGAGAGCAAATGCTCATAAATTGTACTATTGATAAACACACAACTCATTTGGAGGGAGAAAATGCAAGGAGAGGATGAGACACAACCTGCCAGATAGGAAAATTTAGCTTGCTTTTGGTATCTACTAGGAAATAAAGAAATTTAGTCAATCTTTGGATAAATGGATGCCATTAAAGAGCACTTATCGAACTCATATTTAATTTTAGAGCTTCTGAAGGAAAATGCCATTTTTTTTTTGTTTTTTATTGCATAACACCTCTTCTTGGTTTTCCCAATTAGAAGACAATAGATTATTTTGGAATGTGATAAGGGTATTTCTTTTGAAAGCATTAGAATCTACTATACAAAATGCC